>NW_016809420.1:170456-213819 GCF_001698545.2 Rhinopithecus bieti
GTTATAAATCATGCTGCTATAAAGACACATGCACACGTATGTTCATTGCGGCACTATTCACAATAGCAAAGACTTGGAAATCAACCCAAATGTTCTTCTGTGACAGACTGGAAGAAAATGTGGCACATATACACCATGGAATACTATGCAGCCATAAAAAAAGGATGAGTTCGTGTCCTTTGCAGGGACATGGATGCAGCTGGAAACCATCATTCTTAGCAAACTATCGCAGGAACAGAAAACCAAACACCACATGTTCTCACTCATAGGTGGAAACTGAACAATGAGATCACTTGGACTCGGGAAGGGGAACATCACACACCGGGGCCTATTATGGGGAGGGGAGAGGGGAGGGATTGCATTGGGATTTATACCTGATGTAAATGATGAGTTGATGGGTGCTGACGATTTGATGGGTGCAGCACACCAACATGGCACAAGTATACATATATAACAAACCTGCACGTTATGCACATGTACCCTAGAACTTAAAGTATAATAATAAATAAATAAATAAATAAATAAATAATAAAGAAGTCCAAGGATGCTTGCAATGTTACTGAAATAGTTTGAGAGATTATCAAAAAAGGGGTTGAAATATCACAAAAGGAGCTGATTATATACCTCATATACATGTGATATGTAAGTTACATGAAGACAGAGATGTTTCTCCATGGCACTCATTATTTGTATCCCCAGTGCCTAGAATCGTACCTATTAAGTACTCAGTAAATATTTGTGAAAATAGTTCTTAGTCAATTAACTAATAGAATACCATATTTAGTTTTGAGCATTACATTTTATTTGAATATTAGCAAACTGGAACATGTTAGAAAACTAATTATCATGAAGTCCAGAAAAGTTGAAACTGTTTTAAGAAGGCGTGAATATTTAAATTAGAAAACCAGAATACTTGGGATGGAGCAACACATACACTGTCTTCAAATACACAAAAGGCCAGTAAGTATGGGAGAAATAAACAGACTCTTCTGCTACCCTTGAGGATGATGAGAAGTTACGGGAGATTTCAGATTTTCATGAGAAAGAGCTAATTTATACACACGCATCATGTTTTAGTGATGAGCAATGTTTCACCATAATCAGATGATTTTGTAGCTTTCCTGTAAGCCTGTCCTCAATATTTTATGTAAGAATTTTATTTATTTAGCTTTTAACTTGTTTTTCATGATTAAGGGTTTAAATATTTTCTTGTCATAGTACATGATTATATGCCTGCTTTTAGGGTGAGAAATCAGATTCTTTTGTTTCTGTACTAAAACCATTAAGAAATGTGCCTAGTGAGTTTGAGTATAAGGATATTAATAATACTTAACACCTTTAGACTACCTTTATCAGAGAAGTTCAAGTATATCTGGAAAACTACAAATATAATTGAACTTCTCTGATAAAGGTAGTCTGAAGGTGTTAAGTATTATTCCAGATGTAGGGGATCCCAAGTCTCCTTTATTTGAAAATATTACTTGAATAGCCCTTAGCTGGGATATGAAAACCTCATATTAGTCAATAATAGAACCGGCTCAAATTTAAAAGCAAATAAATTTAGATAATAGTAGAATTCGTGAGATGGTACTAAAAGTTACGGGCATTAAGAAAGGCTGAATATCTAGTGTGCATGAATGTAAATGAGTGTAACTGATTTAAAGACAGCTAGACAAGTAGGAATATAAAGCGCTCAAATAATCATAGAAATAATGTGAAGAGTTGCTCAAAAGTAATCATTGATTCACAAGAGATTATTTCTAAATTATTTTCCTATGATATTTAAAAGACTTCAACAAAGTTTAGACTCATATATCACTTTTGAAGAATATATTTATTATGTAACATGACATGCAACTGATTTAGAAAGTGAATATACAATTTCTATTTTAGTAAACTCTCTCTCGCTCTCTCTCTCTCACACACACACACATACATATACACAGACACACACATGCCCTAACACCTATGTTTAAAGACTTCCTGTAGGTGTTCCATATTTTGCTTCTTTTCTTACATTTTCTTTTGTACATGAAAGAAGAATTTTATTTATATCCATCCTTTTTTTCTGTACTTTATAGAAAGTACAGAAACCCACCTCAATCTGGTTTCCATTCCTATTAGTCACATAAAAAATATCACTGATAAATGTATCTGTGCCTGGAAGTCCAAAGGTCAACGTTGCTACTCGGTATATTTTTATTTCTATTGACTATTCCTTTCTGAATGGACACCCTCTTCCATTTCAATAGTCATACTTTACCACTGATTATTGCAGTTTCAGACCCCTCCACCTGGACACCAAATACTGGAGTGCCTAACATCTTAGACCTTGGTCTGTTTAAATCCTCCTGGAAAATCTCATACCCAGGCATTTAATCCAAATCCATGCTCTCAATTAACATCATAAATTTACTTCCCTAGCACCAAAATGTACATCCACTTTCTTATCTAATGTCCTTCTTTGGCTGTGTTAAGGTATTTCAAAGGCAATGTGCCTAAAATGTAGTTTATGATCTTTTACCTCATCTTCTTCTATCCTAACCTTCTCTAAGTTGATGAATGCACCAACAGCTATTTAATCACAGAAGAAATCCAGAACTCTAGTTATTATTCTTGAGTCTTCCCCAGCTCTGTTAATTTTTTATCTCAAATAGATTTTAGTATGTTTTATTCACTCCATCGTCACCACCACCACCATCATAGACCAGGCTATCATCATCTCTTTTCTAGACTATATCTGTAATCACTACTTTTGTTCACCTGCATCTTTTGGTTTCTCTATTATCTGTGACAACCTCAATCAAACCATGTCACATTTCTGTACCCCATTTAAAATATTCCAATCATTTCCCATTGTTTTGGGGCTAAATGCAAAACCATGCAATGGTGCATATAGGACCCTGCCTATTTCTCCAGTCTTATTTCACGTCACTGTTTTACCTATGGTCTCTGCTGCAGTAATTCTATTCTTCATTCAGTGTTGCATTCTAGGTATGCTCCTTCTCATCACAGGCTTTTAAGAAAAATGTCAATAGATTTTGGGGTACAAGTAGTGTTTGGTTATATGGATAAATTCTTTAGAGGTGATTTCTCGGATTCCAGTGCACCCATCGCACAAGCAGTGTACACTGCACCCAATATGTGGTCCTTTACTCCTCACCCCATTCGCACCATCCCCCCCAGTCCGCAAAGTCCATTATGTCACTCTATATGTCTTTGTGTCCTCATAGCTTAGCTACCACTTATAAGTGAGATCATACAATCTTTGGTTTTTCATTCCTGAGTTATTACACTTAGAATAATGGCCTCCAGCTCTATCCAAGTTGCTGCAAAAGACATTATTTAGCTCCTCTTTATGGATGAGTAGTATTCCATGGTGTATATATACCACATTTTCTTTATCCATTCTTTGGTTGATGGGCAATTAGGTTGGTTCCATATTTTTCCAATTGTGAATTGTTTCATCATGTGGTCCTCTCCTCCAGACACACTTGACATTTATCTATCAATACTTTATCCAGGTAATGGTCACTCCTCTTTAGGTCTTAGGTCAATTGTTACTTCTTTAGGAAAAGATTCCATGACTTATCAGACAATGATATTTCTTACAAATATAAGCAATTTTAGTTCCACGTACCTCTCCTTAGACAAATTCCTCAGTAGCATTTATCACAGTTATAATTTCACATTTTGAATGATATTCTTTGGTTTATGTGTCTCTGCCAGTACATAATAAATATCATGAAGGTAAGGACTGTTTTTTTCTTGTACATGACACTATTGCTAACACCTATAATGGTTGTTGAATGAATGATTTATGTTACCTTGAAGAAATTAGACATTTACTGTCACATGAGGATTTTATACTTGATTTTTTTATTCTTGGTAGAAAAGACAAAATCTTGAGAAATGGTATAGAGAACAAGCTGGAGGAGTATTGGACCTAAGTAAATCTCTTCAGAATGGTATGGGGTGTATAATAAGAGCATAAAAAATCAGGCTGGGCGTGGTGGTTCACGCCTGTAATCCCAGCACTTTGGGAGGCAGAGGCGGGCAAATCATGGGGTCAGGTGTTCGAGACCAGCCTTGCCAACGTGGTGAAACCCCATCTCTATTAAAAATACAAAAAATTAGCTAGGCATGGTGGCAGGCATCTGTAATCCCAGCTACTCGGGAGGCTGAGGCAGGAGAATTGCTTGAACCTGGGTGGCAGAGGTTGCAGTGAGCTGAGATTGTGCCACTGCACTCCAACCTGGGCGATGGAATGAGACTCTGATTCAAAAAAAAAGAAAAAAAAAAAAAAGAGTATAACAAATAATAAAATAACAAAACTTACTTCTAAATAAAATGTATGTTTATTGTGGCACTATTCACAATAGCAAAGACTTGGAATCAACCCAAATGTCCATCAGTGACAGATTGGATTAAGAAAATGTGGCACATGTACACCATGGAATACTATGCAGCCATAAAAAAGGATGAGTTCATGTCCTTTGTAGGGACATGGATGCAGCTGGAAACCATCATTCTCAGCAAACTATCGCAGGAACAGAAAACCAAACACCACATGTTCTCACTCATGGTGGGAATTGAACAATGAGATCACCTGGACTCTGGAGGGGGAACATCACACACTGGGGCCTATTATGGGGAGGGGGGAGGGGGAAGGGATTGCACTGGGAGTTATACCTGAGGTAAATGATGAGTTGATGGGTGCTGACGAGTTGGTGGGTGCAGCACACCAACAAGGCACAAGTATACATATGTAACAAACCTGCACATTGTGCATATGTACCCTAGAACTTAAAGTATATATATATATAAAACTATTAAAAGTGTATTGAATTATTTTAAAAATAAGACAAGTAAACTAATAGAATATACTTTTATTTTGACATTCATTGAACACTTACCATGGACACTGCATTATAATAAAACTTCAAAATATCTTACTTAATTCTCATAACTCTGGTCTAAAGAAGATATTATATAAAATTTACGGAAAAGAAAAAAGTGATGTTTCAAAATGTTATAAATTAGATCCTAGCTTATACAGTTGGTACTTATACTGCTTAGAATATACTTCAGGCCTATTGAATTCCAAAGTTGCTGAATTCAAACTTAAAACCAGTGTCTGTCAAATTTCAGAAATATGTGGAACCTCATTAAAAGATGAAAGTATTTCAGAAGATTCTTAACATGGAATTAAATTGGTATTATGATAATGTTACTTAAACATGTAAACATGATAATTATGAAATTATTGTACCTACATATTTTAGGACCATAAAAATACAACAACATATGATTTAAAAAATGTTATAATCAAATGCAAATAAAGTAAAAACCAAAAATTCAAATTATCATTATTGGGACACATTATTATATTATGAAATGAAATGACTAAATGTGAATTCCCCATTGATAGTTACATTCCAGGTTCTGTATTAGTCTGTATAAGTTCAGTTTTGTTGCAGTGACAACAGATCAGAAATCTCACTGGCTTAACATATAACATTCTAATATGAACAGGAGGCAGAGAGATATTGGGTAGAAGAAGGCAGTCCCCAGAAAGAGTCACACCCTCAAGCCTAGACCCATGGCCCAAAGTGAGAACATGCAATCTGGCTTTCTCACCTGAGTTCCCTTTCCAAAACCACCCTGACCCGCACCTGCCCCCAATCCTGTACCCATTAAAAACTCCAGACTCCACCAGCAGAACAGAATGGCAGAGAAGAGAGAAGAGAAGCAGTAGCCAGATATCAGAGAGAAGCAGCTTGACTTCAGAGGGATGTCTTGATGGTGGTACTTCAGGAAAGAGTTAGGCCATGGACTGCCGAACTCCAGCGGAAGACTACCTTCTAGCTCTATCCCCTTTCCAACTCTCCATCCTGCTGAGAGCCACTTTTATTGGCAATAATATCCCCTGCATTTACCATCTTCAATTTGGTTGTGTGATGCAATTCTTCTTGGATACGGAGCAAGAGCTCAGGATACAGAGGGCTGTCACACTGAACTGTTAAATACTTAGCCATCTGCAGATGGCAAACATAAGAGAGTGCACTGTAACACTCCCTTTGGGATGTCAAGGGTGGCAGGCACCTCCCTAGATGCTGCTGTGGGGGCCAGTACAATTTTGTTCCTGCTGGCGCCCAAAGGCCCTCGCCCCAGCTCCTGTACTTGCTCACCTGCGTGTTGCCCCTCCCATGAGGGGTTGAGAGCTGCAGGCTTAGTAAAGGAGCCACCCACTTCATGAATCCCATGAAGGGATCAAGGGAGCTATCCCTTTTCAGTTTGATGGCATGTTTCACCCCAATTGACTCTCTAGGAGAGGTTTTGCTGTCTCATTTCAATGTCTTCATGTTAGTACCAAAGCAGAGAAATAACGAATCAGATGTAGAAAGAATTTTGCTGCCTTAGTCTGAAATACTGATCAAAACTAATTGTGGCCTCATCTAATTGTAAGAAGTCTGGAAAGTGTGAATGAGAAAGTGTCCATGAAGGAAATGACAACTGATATTGGTGAGCACAAGTAATGAGTACCAAAATTCCAAAACTAAAATCTTATATCCTAAAATCCTTAAATGTATGAGTTGCAATTTATATAAACACGTTTAGTTTCCATTACAGGTAAATAATTAATCACAAATACAAGAGTGAGTATAGATGAGTGTTGTTATTTTGATATGGAAACTATGGGCAGTAAGAGATGCCTCTCAATATATTGAAAGTTATGTAATGATTTCCATTTTAATAGGTGTTCTCTTCCCCTCCCCAAAATTATAAATACAAATGCAAGTATGAACCATCAACTTGTAGACAATATTTTATTATAAAGTGGCCACTGAGATGATTCATAATAAGATTTTTTATTATCATTAAAGTAAAAACTCAGAATAAAATTTTATAGACAAGTCACGGCCACCTGAGACAATATATTGCAACCCGATAGTTCAAGAAACAATGTACTCAGTTTTCTCTCTGTAGAGCTGAGTGCCAAAATGAGTAGAAAGAATATATAAAGCATTTCAACAACAAGATCATGTGGTATTGTTGGGACACATAGGCAGAAAGAACAAGCTCAGCCTTGAAAAAAATGATGAATCTTAAATAGGCACAAAAGAGGAGTGAATTGGACTTTCAGCAGTTTCAAAAGTATAAACAGAATTAGAGTTGGGGGAGAGCAAGGTTTGTTTATGGGTTAAGAATGTGAATTATTTGCAATAAAGAGTTTGTTCTGAGGAGTATTTTGTATTCATATTTTATTTTGTGTATAATGAGAATCTAGAAAACAATTCTGAGTAAAAAACTGTGCCTCATGTGAAGCAGTGTTTTTCAAACAAATAATATAATATGTTTAGTGATTGGTGGTTAAGACAGTATGAATAACAACGATTGCCACATATTAAACACCTATGATGTATGAGGCAATGTAACAGGCATGTGGATAAAATATCAATTTTCCTGATAACCTGAACCCTAAAAGTTTGACAATACTATTCTTATTTTACAGCTAAGAGAAGAGAATCTCAGAAATGCTGGATAACTTATCTATTAACAATAAGAGTTTGCACCCTAAAAGAAAAGATTTGAGGCTAGCTTGACACCAAAATTCGGATTCTTTCTACTACATCACACTAAATGAAATTTGGCTGCAGTCTGGACCTCTCTAGAGCAACTTCTATTCATTAAGTCAAACACAACGTAGTCATCTTTACTGAGGTAGGTTCATTTAGTTTTTTCTTCATAAGACTAGATACATAACATCTGCAAGTGATCAACATTGCTACTAATAATGTATTTTATGATTGACAAAAGATAATAATCTAGAAAATTTAGAAATATTTCTATTATGACTATAAACTCTGAAGTATTAAGTAGAATTTCTGTTTGACAAGACTCTATTGGGCCACATATTATTTTTATCAGAATTAAGAAATTATGTGATATGACTATAAAATACATCTTTTGATTTTAGAGTGCATTTGTTGTCTTAGGCTTTTTGCATTTTCCTAGTGGTAGACAAAAGTTTGCAATCCTAATGAATGAAAGGGCACTGTCTTAAATACATATATGTCTCAGTTTCCAAGCCAAGGATTTGGGGAGATTAAAATGTAGTCCTATTTTTTCCTATTCCTTTTTGTCAGTTCTCCTAAGATACTGTAGCAGCTATAATATTTTCTAACAGCCTGGAAAGAACATGAGAATTTGATGATAGATAACAAGAGCAATCAGCAAGGAGATACTACTCATCATCAAGTATTGGGGGAACCAGCCCCCAATATTTCAACATAGGTTTGTTTCTATTTTCCCTAAGTGTCAACTGGTCTGAGAAATAAAGAGAAAGAGTACAAAGAAAGAAATTTTACGCTGGGCCTCCAGGTGTGATATCACATGTCCACAGGTTCCGTGATGCCCCTTGAGCCACAAAACCAGCAAGTTTTTGTTAGGGATTTCAAAAGGGGAGGCATGTACAAATAGGGAGTGGGTCACAGAGATCACATGCTTCAAAAGGCAATAAAAGATCATAAGGCAAATGGCAGAGCAAGATCACAAGGCCAGGGCAAAATTAGAATTACTGATGAGGTTCCGTGTCCCGCTGGGCACGTATTGTCATTGATGAACATCTTAACAGGAAACAGGGTTCAAGAGCAAACAACTGGTCTGACTAGAATTAGCCAGGTGGGAATTTCCTAATCCTAGTAAGCCTAAGGGCACTGCAGGAGACCAGGGCATATTTCATCCCTTATCTTCAACTGCATAAGACAGACACTCCCAGAGCTGCCATTTTAGAGACCTCCCCCTGGGAGTGCATTCCTTTCCCAGGGTTATTCCTTGCTGGGAAAAGAATTCAGTGATATTTCTCCTAGTTGCTTTCTGCAAGAAAAGAAATATGTCTGTTCTGCCCAGCCCTGCAGGCAGTCAGACTTATGGTTATCTCCCTTGTTCCCTGAAAAATCGCTGTTATCCTGTTCTTTTTTAGGATGCCCAGATTTCATGCGGTTCAAATACACGTTTTACAAACAATTTGTGCAGTTAATGCAATCATCACAGGGTCCTGAAGCGACATACGTCCTCAGCTTACAAAGATGACGGGATTAAGGGATTAAAGTAAAGACAGGCATAGGAAATTATAAGAGTATTGATTGGGGAAGTGATAAATGGCCATGAAATCTTCAGAATTTATGTTTAGAGGTTGCAGTAAAGACAGGCATAAGAAATTATAAAAGTATTAATTTGGGAAACTAATAAATGCCCATGAAATCTTCACAATTTACGTTCTTCTGCCGCAACTTCAGCCGGTCCCTCCATGCAGGGTCCCTGACTTCCTGCAACAATCAAGAGACTTCAGCAATAAACTGGGAAATAATAGAAGTCATCCTTAGGTGAAGTGGAATCAACATCCCAATTTAGCAGACAAAAGCATCACAGAACTTTGATGGAAATGTGGGGTATGGGAAAGAATCAGCAAGTAAAACAAACAAAAAAACTTCAGAGCAGAATGCATTTAATTTAAATACTTCAGCAGAAACAGAGATAGGAAATTTCTAGGTTGTTTTGCCTTATCGTTGGCTGGGAGTGTTTCAGGGTATAGTGAGGGGTAGGGAAAGAATATGTAACTTGACCATTTTCTCCATTTAAGTTAGATGTCAGACTGTTAGGATGTCCTCCTGGAGACATAGCAATCTGTGTGACTCTAATATGTTACCTACTGGTTCTTACAAAGTACTTAGTAATCATGTATTCAAGTAATGAAGGAAGAGAAAAGAAAAAAATGAAGAGCTAGTAATTTCCACTGTTGAAAAGTGGCTGTCCTTCCTTGAATCTAGTGAAAGATTACTTAATGCATGAAATGTACCTTCAGAAAGGTACCAATTTATGTGGATACAGTGCCAGGCACTCTATATAGAGTAGTATTCAAAATGTGTTTCATCCAGTGTTTCGTTATTTTCTAAATGCAGAGCACTGGGCCCTGAAGAATCACCTATACTTCTCACATTGTTTGAAGAATAAAGCCTTAAATTGCTAATGTAGCCAACAAGTTGTGGCCTTGCCTAATACCTAGCCTTTGCCAATGGAACTCTCCATCAGTGTTTCTTCTTTCCTGACAGCCTGGCAGTTTCCAGGACACTTGCAAGAGAATTTTCTGAAAGATAGTGTAGCGTCGCAGTTAAGAGCAGGAATTCTAGAGTCAAAGTTCAGGGGTTAGAATCTTCCTTCAGCAATTTATTTGCTGGGCTAGTTACTTAACATGCTTCAGTTTTCTCATCTTTAACGTGGGAATAATAATACCTTCCTCACGGTGTTGTAATGAGAATTAAATAAAGTGAATATAAAGACATTAGAAGTATACTTGACCTCTAATCTATACTTAATAATATGAAATTAATTGTAACTACATATACATTTGTAAAATAAATAAAATAATGCAGGTAAATCGGGCATTTGTCCAGCCTGGAAGTTTTAGATAGACTACAAGTAAGTAGTGACAACAGAAAGTCACGGAATTCAAAGGGTAGAAAAGGGAAGATGGAATGCAGTGTGAAAAGAAAATTGTTCTGTTTTATTTGGTTGAAGTATGGGATAGACTTGAAAATGTTTGTAGAAGACCAAAAAGACCCAGAAACAAGAGGGAACCTGAAGATAAGGATGACAAAAGGTAGCAGAGGATGAGATCAATGACCTAGGTGAAATGATTTAAGCAGAAGCAGGGAGAGATTATTGATGTAGTTCTTTTGTGCTCCATTATCCCATATATATGTTTGGAAACTATGAACTATATTGGATATCACAACAGCACTGCTTGTTGAAAGATACCCTATATCACAAATTTCCATAAATTTTCCCTACTTTATATGCTAATAACTTGATGTTTAATCCATATGCCTGCCTGCTGTTTTGTGTGCTTGGAATGCCTTTTCTTTTAAATTTTGTCTTTCCCACACAGATTTCTCAATTAAGTGACTATTCAGCCGTTGAAACAATTTCTAAATCCAGGAGACTTCCTTTGCATTTCCAGAAACATAGAAGCACAATAAAGTCTGCATTGTTCACATTGTACTTATTCTCATTTCCTCAGTGGTACGTCATCATTTGATCCATACTGCTTGCTAATAGCATCCCAAGGAAATGAAAATCCTAACAGAACAGGCACTATGTCCAGTTAGTCTACCTCTTAGATTATAGTATAGTTTCATGAGCTATATATGAACTTACATTCAATTTGATAATGGTGATGGTCAATCATCTTTATGTAGGAAAGCTCTTAAAATTGCCTAAAAGTAAACAGGGCACAATTTAGCATGAACTAGATTGGGAGAATATTTAGAAAGTTCTACCAAAATAGATATTAATTTATTAAATCTTCTATGATCTTTGAATCCTACATTCAAATGCCCAGACTGCTATTTGAAATCATTCTGCATATTTAGGTAATTTGGCTTTAGAATCAACAACTAAAACCGTGGTAAATAGAATCCCTTGATATTTATAAGAAAATCAAAGTACCTGGCCAAAATCAAAGTACCTGGCCACCCTCAGGGCATGCTCATGTTTTTGTAATAACATAAGCTTCACTTTGAAAAAGAAAACAAACTTCCAAGACATGTGTGGGTGTATAGTTATTGTCACAAGCTTGTGTATCTCTTTTTCAGGAAGATGAGAAAATGAGTTTGAAAAACTACTTCGGATATGGCATTATCAAGGAGGAACTTTAGTTTAGCTTTGAGGTTCCCATTAAGCCTACAAGAGAGAATGAGTAAAACCATGTTCTGACTTTGTGACTTTCACCATTACTAATCATCAAAACACAGTGAAAAATGATTTCAAGATCAAAGCAAAACGCAGCAACTTCAAAGACAGATGGAGAGCTCAGTGCTGAGAAAGCAGGGTCCTCAAAATGTAACCCCCATTAGAAGGCTGTAGAAAGTCAGGTAAACAAGACCTGGATCTGAAATAGGCCTCTCTGAGAACATCTGCAGCAATCTACCAAGTTTGTTAGTGTTTCTCATAATTTTTAGTGACTNCTTATGGTTATCTCCCTTGTTCCCTGAAAATCGCTGTTATCCTGTTCTTTTTAGGATGCCCAGATTTCATGCGGTTCAAATACACGTTTTACAAACAATTTGTGCAGTTAATGCAATCATCACAGGGTCCTGAAGCGACATACGTCCTCAGCTTACAAAGATGACGGGATTAAGGGATTAAAGTAAAGACAGGCATAGGAAATTATAAGAGTATTGATTGGGGAAGTGATAAATGGCCATGAAATCTTCAGAATTTATGTTTAGAGGTTGCAGTAAAGACAGGCATAAGAAATTATAAAAGTATTAATTTGGGAAACTAATAAATGCCCATGAAATCTTCACAATTTACGTTCTTCTGCCGCAACTTCAGCCGGTCCCTCCATGCAGGGTCCCTGACTTCCTGCAACAATCAAGAGACTTCAGCAATAAACTGGGAAATAATAGAAGTCATCCTTAGGTGAAGTGGAATCAACATCCCAATTTAGCAGACAAAAGCATCACAGAACTTTGATGGAAATGTGGGGTATGGGAAAGAATCAGCAAGTAAAACAAACAAAAAAACTTCAGAGCAGAATGCATTTAATTTAAATACTTCAGCAGAAACAGAGATAGGAAATTTCTAGGTTGTTTTGCCTTATCGTTGGCTGGGAGTGTTTCAGGGTATAGTGAGGGGTAGGGAAAGAATATGTAACTTGACCATTTTCTCCATTTAAGTTAGATGTCAGACTGTTAGGATGTCCTCCTGGAGACATAGCAATCTGTGTGACTCTAATATGTTACCTACTGGTTCTTACAAAGTACTTAGTAATCATGTATTCAAGTAATGAAGGAAGAGAAAAGAAAAAAATGAAGAGCTAGTAATTTCCACTGTTGAAAAGTGGCTGTCCTTCCTTGAATCTAGTGAAAGATTACTTAATGCATGAAATGTACCTTCAGAAAGGTACCAATTTATGTGGATACAGTGCCAGGCACTCTATATAGAGTAGTATTCAAAATGTGTTTCATCCAGTGTTTCGTTATTTTCTAAATGCAGAGCACTGGGCCCTGAAGAATCACCTATACTTCTCACATTGTTTGAAGAATAAAGCCTTAAATTGCTAATGTAGCCAACAAGTTGTGGCCTTGCCTAATACCTAGCCTTTGCCAATGGAACTCTCCATCAGTGTTTCTTCTTTCCTGACAGCCTGGCAGTTTCCAGGACACTTGCAAGAGAATTTTCTGAAAGATAGTGTAGCGTCGCAGTTAAGAGCAGGAATTCTAGAGTCAAAGTTCAGGGGTTAGAATCTTCCTTCAGCAATTTATTTGCTGGGCTAGTTACTTAACATGCTTCAGTTTTCTCATCTTTAACGTGGGAATAATAATACCTTCCTCACGGTGTTGTAATGAGAATTAAATAAAGTGAATATAAAGACATTAGAAGTATACTTGACCTCTAATCTATACTTAATAATATGAAATTAATTGTAACTACATATACATTTGTAAAATAAATAAAATAATGCAGGTAAATCGGGCATTTGTCCAGCCTGGAAGTTTTAGATAGACTACAAGTAAGTAGTGACAACAGAAAGTCACGGAATTCAAAGGGTAGAAAAGGGAAGATGGAATGCAGTGTGAAAAGAAAATTGTTCTGTTTTATTTGGTTGAAGTATGGGATAGACTTGAAAATGTTTGTAGAAGACCAAAAGACCCAGAAACAAGAGGGAACCTGAAGATAAGGATGACAAAAGGTAGCAGAGGATGAGATCAATGACCTAGGTGAAATGATTTAAGCAGAAGCAGGGAGAGATTATTGATGTAGTTCTTTTGTGCTCCATTATCCCATATATATGTTTGGAAACTATGAACTATATTGGATATCACAACAGCACTGCTTGTTGAAAGATACCCTATATCACAAATTTCCATAAATTTTCCCTACTTTATATGCTAATAACTTGATGTTTAATCCATATGCCTGCCTGCTGTTTTGTGTGCTTGGAATGCCTTTTCTTTTAAATTTTGTCTTTCCCACACAGATTTCTCAATTAAGTGACTATTCAGCCGTTGAAACAATTTCTAAATCCAGGAGACTTCCTTTGCATTTCCAGAAACATAGAAGCACAATAAAGTCTGCATTGTTCACATTGTACTTATTCTCATTTCCTCAGTGGTACGTCATCATTTGATCCATACTGCTTGCTAATAGCATCCCAAGGAAATGAAAATCCTAACAGAACAGGCACTATGTCCAGTTAGTCTACCTCTTAGATTATAGTATAGTTTCATGAGCTATATATGAACTTACATTCAATTTGATAATGGTGATGGTCAATCATCTTTATGTAGGAAAGCTCTTAAAATTGCCTAAAAGTAAACAGGGCACAATTTAGCATGAACTAGATTGGGAGAATATTTAGAAAGTTCTACCAAAATAGATATTAATTTATTAAATCTTCTATGATCTTTGAATCCTACATTCAAATGCCCAGACTGCTATTTGAAATCATTCTGCATATTTAGGTAATTTGGCTTTAGAATCAACAACTAAAACCGTGGTAAATAGAATCCCTTGATATTTATAAGAAAATCAAAGTACCTGGCCAAAATCAAAGTACCTGGCCACCCTCAGGGCATGCTCATGTTTTGTAATAACATAAGCTTCACTTTGAAAAGAAAACAAACTTCCAAGACATGTGTGGGTGTATAGTTATTGTCACAAGCTTGTGTATCTCTTTTCAGGAAGATGAGAAAATGAGTTTGAAAACTACTTCGGATATGGCATTATCAAGGAGGAACTTTAGTTTAGCTTTGAGGTTCCCATTAAGCCTACAAGAGAGAATGAGTAAAACCATGTTCTGACTTTGTGACTTTCACCATTACTAATCATCAAAACACAGTGAAAATGATTTCAAGATCAAAGCAAAACGCAGCAACTTCAAAGACAGATGGAGAGCTCAGTGCTGAGAAAGCAGGGTCCTCAAAATGTAACCCCATTAGAAGGCTGTAGAAAGTCAGGTAAACAAGACCTGGATCTGAAATAGGCCTCTCTGAGAACATCTGCAGCAATCTACCAAGTTTGTTAGTGTTTCTCATAATTTTTAGTGACTTTCACAATCACTTTCTGCTCCATTCCACAGATGAAATCCAAGTGTGCTTTGTAAATGGAATAAGCTAGCTACACTTCTCTAAACAGGATAAGGTGATCATATAATTTACCACTTAAACTTGAAAATTTTAAGACAGAAAGAAGTTGCTATTAATTACACCTTGAAATAGTGTTAATTTGGTAATTCCCAAGCAAATGCAAAAGTATGCTCCTCCTACCATAATACTGTTCCAAAACCTCATTTAAGATAAAATGTTGTTCCCTTGCTCCTTAATTAACATCTCTTTCTTTTGAAATCTCACTCATGCCTCAGCAATTTCCTTTTATGTGTCTCTCATTGGCCAGTCCTAAAATCACAAATATAAATGGTCTAGTGAGTTTATATTATAAAAACACTTTGTATCAACCTCAAGATATACTTTATATTCAACAACAACAAAAAATAAGTTTCAAATGTTAACACTCTTACCATATTTTTTAAAAAATCCTGATGGAAAAATGAGTGTGCCTCATTTCATTGCTCATTCAGTAATATTTTGGGGACTTGCCTGTGGAGACCCATTTTTTTCACCATACTTAATTCTACTATCCATTTTTTTTAAAAAATGCCCAGTAAAAACATAAATAACTGTAAAATGTCATATAATATTAGCTATTTTCATAACATTTTTTAAATAATCACAGAGAGCTAAAAACTTAGAAAAACCTTTAATCCTACCTTTTAAAACATAACTATTATATAATATTTCTACTTTTTTATAGTTCTATAGAATCGATGCATACTATTCATTCTTTCAATCTGATTTATTTTTTTTGGATTTTTTTATTTTTATCTATAGCAAAAGATGTATATACATTTTAATCAAAGTGTGTATCAAAATTTTATCAGTTTGAATTTATTTCTATGTTGTTACCCAATCTATATAATTATAGCTTGAGAATATGAAAATTAGATTAGTTTGAATTGTGCCCTAATTTAATTAAACATACTCCTCGTTGGATATTTACAGTAATTCTCATTTTTCTGATAAGAAAGCTTTAAAATGTATGTACCCAATTGCAAGCTTGCTGGGCCACTTGTTAAAGTGAAAAAAGTAAAAGAAACAGTTGTGTTTGAAGAAGGGGTATATGAGCCAATAGTGTCCAAGCAAATTTAATTGTATCCTAAGTGACTTAGAAAAATACCTACTTTATATATGTTTAACATGAATTAGTGTGGTTTAAAGATATGTAAAGTCTGACTAATGAAAGATCATCTAATTTAATTACTGAGTATCCTAGTTCAGCTGTCTTTATTATGAACATAAGTATCTGATTTAGGAATCCTACAGCTTTAAGGTCTGTTTGGTTCAATAGAAATAAATGGATACAGAGCAAAGCCATAGGTAAAATGGATAAGTTAGCAAATGAAAAGTGACAGTATTACTTGAGCATAAAATATGTAGCGCATTTTTAACCACAGTTCAGTATTAAGAAAGACAAACTGTTTATTCCAACTAAAATATAACATATTAATGTCAGTGAGATGGTAAACTTGCACCTCCTTTACATGCAAATAATTTTCTATTGCAATATTTGCATGTAAACAATTTTATCAATATTTTGTTGAAAATGGTGATTTATTATTTTGTTCTGGCTCTGATGCAGAGTTAATTATATTTAAACCTATTTTTTAGCCCACAATGTTTCTTCTCCATCCTCAGCTTGTCTTCCTGTCTGTTTACCATCTATTCATCTCTAGAGAGGTGCGCAGAGGGCTGAAAAAGAAAGTAGAGAACCTTACTCTGTGACAATTGATTACAAAATGATTTTGCCTATAAATCTCCCTTCCATATGTTGAAATAACTCATTTAAACAAAAAGCAAAGTACAAAATAGACTTAAATTTGTTTCTAAGTAAAATGTTTTGTGGTTACCTTAAGGGTACCATTCAACAAAATCATAAATATTGTGTTACTATTATTACTGTTCACATTTTATTCACCAAGAGGAATCAAAGAAATATGGAAAGCAGAAGAGATATACTCAAACTTATAAAAGCACATTGAAACAAGAGAAACATGGAGCAGTAATGTTTAGTCATCTCTACCAAAAATTAATGAAAGCATTTAACAGTGCTGAATAGTTTTCTAGGTAACAAAACATGAAAAAATGTAGTTGATTGAATTTATTTAGGAATGTTATCACAAAAGCCAAACATGTGCTCAAATGTGTTGTCATAAATCCTGACCTTAATAAGCATTTCCAGTCTGATCTTCAATCCAAATCCTATATTATTTGCTTTACTGATCTGGCTATCTTTCCCTGAACAAATATGAACTACTTTGCTCATGAACAACTGGAAGTTCATGAAATCAATTAACATGTCTTACCCCTGCTCAAATACCTCCCTCTTGGAGTTCTTCTCTGTTTATGAAAATTTTCATAATTCAAGGAAGAATCTCCCTCAAATATAATTAACTGTTTCATTATACACATAATCCACACAAAATTTTCTCAGCACCATTCCCTTGCCTGCAAACCAGGATTCTGAGATTCAAGTCTACAGTAGCACAAAATAATGTTCATCCTGTGTAGTATGAGGAAGACTTTCTGAAGCAATTATATTAGCTAATATTTGTATTAAGGTTAAATTTTAATAAATAACTAATATTTTATGAAAAATGCAATAAGCTAGATTAGATATCTCTTTAAGTATGTGTTGGGATTCTAAACATTTTTTCCATAAAGAGAATGAATTCAATTCAATTCATAATATGTCTTTTAAGTGATTATTATATTCATAGTTTTATGCTAGACCTATTATTACAAAGATGAATACATATATTATAAAATAACCCATTTGAATGCAATAATGTTTCTTATATTTAAGTGTGTTAAATATAACCAGATGATGAGGCAATTCTTCGACAAGGAAATTAAGTACTTTTCTTACAGAAGAGGTGATACAATGTTTAACCTTACACTAATGAATAAATAAATTTGTTGTGCATGCATAGAAAACATATAGAAGAGCCACAGTAACTGGGTAGATTTAACAATATCTAAATGCAGATCCTTCCGCTAGAAGATTACCACGAAGGGAACCCCATTTCAAACATAATATTGTATATTCATTTACAGTATTTCTGCATTTTATTTATTTAAGAGAGACAGGGTCTCACTGTCACACAGGCTGGAGTGCAAGGGTGTGATCATATCTCACTAGAGCCTCCAACTCCTGAGATCTGCTTTTTATCAAATTAAAACATTGTTACTCATTTTTTTCTCTTTAAATATCTCATTTTGAAATAATTATTGTGTTCTCATTTATATTTCTTACATATTAGGACCATCTGCTGACTATATGAATATAGTTCCAATTTTACAAGTAGTCAATAAAAGTGAATGAAGTTTCAAAATTTATATCTTGAGAAAACATCTCATATTTTATTGATAAAATCATTGTGAAATGCAAGTTTCAAACTCTCAATCTAACCCATTGTAAGAATATTTTAAGAGCAGTTGCACTTCAAAATTTTTAACAAAATTTGTAACACCTATTAGAAATAAAAATAATCTGCCAGACGCGGTGGCTCACAACTGTAATCCCAGCAATTTGGGAGGCTGAGACAGGTGGATCATGAGGTCAGGAGTTCAAGACCAGCCTGAACAACATGAGAAACCCCATCTCTACTGAAAATACAAAAAAATTATCTGGGCACGGTGGCGGGTGCCTGTAATCCCAGTTACTTGGGAGGCTGAGGCAGGGGAATCACTTGAACCCAGGAGGTGGAGGTTGCAGTGAGCTGAGATCGCGTGACTGCACTCCAGCCTGGGCAACAGAGCGAGACTCCGTCTCAAAAATGAAAGAAAGAAAGAGAGAAAGAGAGAAAGAGAAAGAAAAAGAAAGAAAGGAAGGAAGGAAGGAAGGAAGGAAGGAAGGAAGGAAGGAAGGAAGGAAGGAAGAAAGGAAGAAAGAAAAATAATCAGTAAGTATTTCAAAGATTTTACTTGTTTCCAAGGCTTAGAAAAAATAGAACCAACACTAATAATATGAAGCCATGCTTAAATTGTTTTAACACCAGATACAGGCAGATTCAGAGCAAGTTTTTTTTAACACGTAATGCCTAAATAACGGGGCAATGAAGTCTGTTTATAATTTGCATAGTTTAGAGAATATCATAGATCAAAATATATTGCAATTGAAAATAAGAACTAGAAAAGAATTGAAAAATGGTTAAATTGAATTTAAATTTTGGCAAGGAATTGAACTCAAATCCTCAGAGAAATACCCTTCTTTAAATGTAAAACATAGCCTATAAAAGGCACATTCCCCAATGACATCATCTTAATTGAAGAGATAGCATTCAAGCCCTCAGAGCTATAGCTTTCAGAGCTCTGCAACAGGCAAGAATGACCTTAAATGAATAAGATTTTTTTTTCAGTTACTACAGCTGAATGCATCTGAAATAGGGAATTCATGCATTTCACTCCACTATGGAAATCTTCATATAAATGAGATAGTGAAATTTTCAGCTTATATATAGCAAGAAATTATGTCATTTACAATGATGGTATAATTTACAGCATGTATATTTTTTCATCTTGATTTACATTTTCCAAAAAGATTTTAGTGGTTATAATATTATAACTCTTTTAAAAAATAAAAGTCTGTTGGAATATCATTTAAAATATGCATTAAAAATACGGTTTGAAATGGCTTAAAATAGCAGTAAAGCCAAGCTATCAAAATACAGGTGTAGAAACAATAGCCCAGCATTTATCTGCTAAACTCAGGGCAAGTCAACCCCAGGCTAAAGTCATTCTATGCCAAATTCTACATCATTAAAATAATAATAGCAGATATTATTGTTTATATCATTTTAAGTGCCACTACTTGTAGGGTAATCCTCTGGCAGTGGATAAAATATAAAACTATTAAAACAAAACACAATCCATTCTAAGGCACCTGAAGGTCAAAGGAGAAGATGCAGTAAGCAAGAGAACCTTAGCTTAACATTAGAGAACCTCAGTCCCATCATTGCTGCTTCTCTTTCTTAAACTGTCTAAACGGGCTTTTTCTTTATCATTTGGTTACTTAAATAACCTATGATCCTTGTTTGTATTAATTTGTTTTATGTGTGACTGCCTTTTCTTTTCAAGTGAATTATAAGTTTCCAAGAAACAATGTCCACAGCTCACATTTCCTTTGCTCCTTTGTCCGAGTCCAGCACATGCACAAATGCCTCTGCCTCCTCAATCCCTCTTGCATAAAATTCAGTTGGTTCATTTACTGGCGACAGAACTTGCCTCCTAACTGGACAATGCACTAGAGAACACACAGATGCTCGTCCTTGTTTAATACCTACACTTAGCTCATTCCCTGGTACATAAAATGTTTAATAGATAAATGAATTAATCTGGCATTCTCTTCACTGCTCATCTGAGTTAAAATTATCAGTGAAAGGAAATGGTTTATTCCACAAGGCAGCGTACATATTGTTTCACTGTTAAAATTTTATTAACCTTTAGCCCAAATCTTTTGTCCTGTTTATTGTACACATTTTTCTTCTTGCTGTGTACACTCAGCTTGAAGGAAATTGTCTAATTTCCCCTAATGTTTAGGTAGCATTTTACCACCTGTAGGACTCCTGGCTATTCCAAGAATTGGGATTTACCCCAAATATTTTTCGTGTTTTAGAAAACACATTTATCACATTTTTTTTGTTATAATTGCATTATTTCAAAAATGCAAACAGCACATGGTTACCTATGTGTACCAACCTATATAATTTAATGGTTCATCCTGATAAACAAACCCACACACAGACTGTTCAACCAAATGCTCTCATTAGTTATGAAAATTATTGGGAGACTTGAAAACATACAATTCGGATTCTCCAATGAAGTAATGTAAGTAGAGGAAGCCGAGGTCTGACAAATTAACTGGATAATTGCTTCTTTTTTTGTAATATATATTAATATGAATAAAACAGTAAAAAAGAACTATTTGTTCAAAATATTATAATAAAAAACTTTTAATATCAATTGTTAATAAATAGTGTGCCTGATGTGGTCTATTTCATGTATAGAATTATTTAATTTCAGAATATTTCAGAGAATAATAAACCTCATTTTGTTTTTAAAAGTAAATTATAGATGAGATGAATAGAGATTCCAAATGGCAAAAGGGAAGTACAGCCAAAGATCTGAGGGATAATATGCAGGTTGTCTTGTGTTGTACTTAGCCATTGCGTGTTTATTTGAGCATTCACAGACTCTCTGACAATCCTGGAGATTCGGAATGTGGGAAAAACCTAGTCCAGGTGTCACTTTAAGTCACAAACTTTCTTTTTTATGGGGTAACTTCCAGTTCTTTTTATATACAAAGAATTATGAAGCAATTTGCCACAGAACTCTATAGGTGCTTGCCCATGAGAGGATATGTCTAAGACGTGGCATCAATTTTGGTGGTGAAAGAGTCAGGCATACATCTGGTCAGGTGAAGTACTTATGACTACAACTTCCCATGTAGTCAATTCTTTATGATCCTTCAGTTGCAGGCTTGACTTGTTTAAGGTTATTTCTGGTAAAACCAATATTTTGAATCTTACCCTCAGAAAATCAAAATGCCTATAATATATTGACAACATAATTATTCTTTAAATAAATCTATACATGACAATTTAAAATTGGATAAATTAAAACATGGATTCACTGCACATGGACCATAGGAAGCTTTTCTTCTCATTTATTATTTTTTAATACCGAGAAACATAATACAAGTATTTTTGTAGCGTGTTTTATTGCAAAAGCTTTTGAAGTTTTATTTAACAGGAGAAAGGTCCCTATTGGTAGGTTAACATTCCCCTTTGCAGTGGTAATGATATTATAACAGCACACCTACACTTGGATATGGAATCAAAATTTAGCTATAGAACCAAACATAGCTATGCTTCTAGCCTTGATTTTTTGAGTAAAAATAAATATACAAATGTGTTTCTGGTAAATAAAGTTAGAGCTCTTATTTTATGAGAAGAAATATATGTCAATGAGATAAACAAACTTGATTTGGCTATTGGTACTTGTTTTCACATAGTTTCTGTTCAAGTAACCTACATTTTCATTGGAAAATCTATTGAGAAGGTATTGGGAAATTGATTCCATTGCACCTGGATTTTTCTAAATTTATGAGACTTATTAGCACTTTGCATAATGCACTAATCTTTGGTGATTACTCTATTAAAAATAGACAAAGGTCATGTCCAAGATAGTCTTTGTTTTTTTGTCTCTTTGGGCACCATTCAATATTTTTAGGTACACATTGATAACACTTCTGGGTTCATAATATTTAGTTATTTTACAATATCTTCAATCATTCATATCAAGGAGATATAGTGTGGCTATGAAGCTCAGTTCTTATATGGTTTTTAATTTGTCGGTAATGGTTTATGAGCTCTGGGAAGAAAACGTCTATCCTTGTCTAATTCAGAAGACTAATCATAGTCAGGACTGTAGAATGAGAAAAGCAGATCAGTTCAGAGCAATTCACAGAAGTCCAAGATTTTCAGATATATTCAGTGTAGCTTACATAGTTTGTGGGAAGTGTAAAGTTTATTACTGTAAAGTGCTTTAGAATTATCTAAGAAATGTCACTCAAAAGCAGGTAAAGTTACTTGGTTCTGAGTCAAGATTCCCACCCACTCTGCACCCTGTCAACCTTAATGTTATTACTTGATTTGTTTAATATGTTGGCTCATGAACATATTTTTGAGAATAGTGTCCTGCTGCTAATAACATATGAAAGCTACCATTAACATTTCCTTCTTATTTAATTGTTCACCAAACTCAGACTCACTAAGACCACCCAAGATTATATACATGTAACTAGAGATATCAGAGATGGGAAACTCCGTGGTCTTTTTACTTTGTTTCTGTCCTCTTACTTTGTCTTTAATTTGCCAGGGAACATTCTTACAAGTGAGATTTCAACCTATGTATTATATGGAGAGGAGACAGGGAAATACTGGGCAGAGGAGGGTGGATCCCCAGCAAAGGCTCCAGCCTCAACCCTGGAAACCTGTGGCCCTAAATAAGAATAGGCATTCCTGTTTTCATGCCTAAAAGTTGCCTTTTGGCTCACCACACCCCAGTATCCTGTGGTCATATAAACCCCAGATCCCAGGCTCCAGAAGCAGATGAGAAGACAAACAGAAGGGTAGAAGAATGGCAGAATGGCACAGCAGTGAAGGACAGAAGAGGAGTCTCTGAACACCAAGAAGAATTCAGCTAGGGGTGGTCAAAGAGGACATAGTCCACTGGATGGCCAAACTCCAGGGGAAGATCATATTCCCACTCCATCCCCTTTCCAGCTCCCCATCCATTCTGCTGAGAGCCACCTCCACCCCGCATTCAAAAATCCTCAAGTCTCTGTGTGACTCAGTTCTTTCTGGATGCTGGACAAGGATCTGGGTACCAAGAGGGCACTAAGGTGGTTAACACTTAAGTGATCCATGGATGGCAAGGCTAAAAGAGCACACTGTAACACATGTCCCCCTTGGACTTTGGGAGTCACAGGATTCCATCCCTGGACACTGCCCTGAAGCTGGAGCCCAAGGACACTCACCCTGGCTCCTCCTATACCTGCCCATCCGCATGCTTCCACTCTCATAGGGGTTTGAGTGTGCACAGTGGCCAAACAGACAAGCCACACCTCTGTTGCATGTCCTGCAAGGGGGTTCAGGGAACTCTCCTATTTCATATACAGTATTCATTAATTTGACAGACCTAAACTATTGACCTAACACCAGTACCAATGCCATTTTATAGTGTAATCCAATTCAACTTAGAGACATCTAAATGTATTGCAGTATATATATTTTACAAAACTTACTTGTCTTCAATAAGTACTCCCAGTCCCTGTTTCCTGGGTACTTTGGCATCAAAATATAGCAAAAAGCATGATAACAAATTATTGTCTGAGTGAAGGCTGACTGTGGAGTGTAATTCCCAGATCTAGTATTATCACATTTTGCTATGTGACCTTGGGGAAGTTATGTAACCTTTTTATGCTTCAGTTTCTTTGTCCATAAACTGCGTATAAGTAATAGACGATTAATGTTTGTAAAGTACTTAGAATAATGCCTGGCACATAATAAACCTTATTAAAGTCTTGGTAAAATAAATAAGATTGTCGTCCTGGTGAAACAACTCTGCTCTTAAAAATGGAAGTACAAGACACCATGATGCACACATTTAAAAAAAAAAAAGGTTACATAGCAATCATATTTGTTGCTTAGGAGGATTCTAAGTAAAAATTCTTAATGGATCTATCAGAGCTTTTGTGCATAACCGTGAAGTACTCTGCCTCTACAGTCATTAATGTTCAAGAGTGTATCTTCTTTCTCAGCTGTGCATCATGCTACAGTTAGTCTGGCTTCCTGCTCTGGGCTCCTGTGAAGTAATCTATTTGGGGCCTTCCCAGAAGATTCATTATGTTGTATTGAACGTGTCTGCTTTCCTCATGGGCAAGGCAAGGCATACCAAACACAAAACACCTGTGCTCTCAAGTTTGCATCAATTCTGTTTCTTTAGCCAATTCAAGGTTTCATTTATTATTTATAACATTCTGAATGTGTTGGGACCTAATTATTTCAGAAAGTACTTCATCCCCCACTCCATGTCATGTCAGTTGCAGCTGGCTGGAATCTTATCTATTCTTAGATTCGAATTTGAAGCAGGATATTCTCGGTGGAGAGCCCTTGCCTCCTGAACACACTCCCCTTAGTAATCTATCAACGTGCAAATATGAGAGTGTTTAGGTCATGATTTATGATGCCCACAATCTTCTCACAATTTGATTAATTTTGTTCATTTGTTTCTAGGACAGAAAACAATAGTATATTTAATATCACTTAATATTAGACTGCAGAAAAGTTAATGTATTGCACACTAATCATTTAAATTGAACCATATAAGAGTATAACATTAATAATGAAAGGGGTATTTATACATGAAAACAGAGTATGTCTACTCAGATACATTTCAATCCAGTTTCACAAGATTTTCTCAGTTCCTACTATCTGGAGCAATATTTTTGAAAATGTGTTCAAAGGACAATCTGGCATCAGAAATACCCATGAGCTTTTTCAGGAATCCAGAGACCTGACTCAATGCAGACCCATTGATCTGTAATTCTGGAAGTGAGGCCCTAGAAATTAAAATTGTAACGTATAGGAAATTCCAATGTATTCTAATGTTTGAGCATCTCTGATTCTCCCGTACTGAAACCATTTATTTTCCCAGCTTCTTTATTCACTTTTTATTTTAGTTTTCAGGCAGCTGCTGACCAGGCAGGGTGTGACCGGCAAATAGGATGGAACTGCTTCAATTCATATGGGTTTATTAATTTATCATACTGATCACCTGCCAGTCACACAGTTGGCCTCTTTGCTGGGACTGAGAATACCACAGGGAGCAAAGGTACAGACTTTGCTTAGGATTTAACTTGAAACACCAAAACAGCTTCCTGGGGAACTGATAATTCAGGGATTCTTTCTTGGCAGTCAGCACAGCATACCCCCAGAGACCGCTGGAGGCCTACATTCAATTTAAAACCCAGAACATCTCCTTATTTTCAGCTTACTCCTTGACTTCATTTGGATGAATGAGTCTAACTTGACACACCTATTCCTTGACAAACTCTGGTGGCCTGAACCACAGATCTTCTGGCAGCACCACTGCTATCTAATTGAGAAGCAGGGCTGCATCTATAACTACGCCATCTTTGTGTTCTCTGCTGGCTCCATTTTCTCTTCCATCCTCTCCCAGTAGCTTTTTTTTAAAGTGTTGTTCTCAATTCCCTTCTCCCTCTACATTCCCTGCCAAAGAGAATCCATCCCTTTTTATTGCTTCAAACAACTCCATGTTGGTGATTCTTAAATATTTATCTTTAATTCTAGTCTTTTTTTTTTTTTTTTTTTTTAAGACCTTACCTACTTTCATTCGCTATGGACATTTTCCATTTTCATGTTCAATTGTAACCTCAATGAACACTTTTCTTTACCTTTAAGAAATGAGATCAGAAATCTAGCCTCTTCCATCAATGGCATTTCCACCTTCCTAGTTCCACAATTTAAGAGCATTAATCAATTTTCACTTCTTTAGTCTCAAATTAATCATGGAATTGATTGACTGCTACTTATAATACATCCTTTATAGGAATTTCAGAAATCCTGAGACCTTCTGGACAGAGAAAATGCTTCACTCTAAAAGAGGTAACAAACTACGGTGGTGATAAGCAGGACTTGCTAATGAGAAAGTTTGGTTCTGCAACATGTAATTGCTACAAAAATATAGGTGTATTTCTTGTTTTCTCTGATATTCTGTTTTTCATAATAATATTAATTTTTTCATTTTTTCCAATAAATATTGTTAGAATCTAATAAGTTTCATCAGGGTACTAGAATCTCAGTCTATAATGGTGGCCAAAGTCTCTTCACTCACGGGGAATATAGATGAGTGGTTTATTATGATGAAAAATAAAGTAATCTACTTAAAACAGTTGGCACAAAGTAAATGTTCAGAAAGTATCAATAGCTTCTGTTTCCTCTAGAATCTTTTTTCTGATCTTTGGCTAATATCTCATATTTCAGTGGGCACTACTGTGTTTTTTCTTTCCCATGGAAGCTTCTATATGAACCTTTCTTCATCTGGAACCTTTCTTCATCTGGTTGGCTACATTCCACAAAGATGGACTGCAGAATGTGATTTGATTCCCCGGGTTCCCTGGTTCCTGATTTTCTCAGAGAAAATTTCTCAAATTCTCTTATTCAAATTCATTTTCCTGAGAATTTATTAAATAATCTTGGTTAAAATGTGTATATATCTAAGGTGTGTAAGTGCAGTTTTGTTACATGGATATATTCCTTAAGGTTGAAGTATGAGTTTTTAGTGTAAACATCAACCAAATGATGTACGTTGTACCCATTATGTAATTTTCATCCTTCTCCCCCAAACCCACCATCCCACCTTTCTGAGTCTTTATTGTCTATTTTCCATGTTCTATGTTCATGTGTACACATTCTTTAGCTCCCACTTACAAGTGAGAGCATATAATATTTGACTTTGTTTCTGAATTGTTTCACTTAAAATAATGGCCTCCAGTTCCATCCACGTTGCTGCAAAAGACATGATTTAATTCTTTCTCATTGCTGAATAATAGTATTCCATTGTATATACATATATATACACATGCACACACACATACACACATGTATATATGCACATATGTGTGCACACATACATATGTGCATATACGTATATATGTGTGTATATGCCTACATATATAAGCATGTATGTGTGTATGCATACATGTGTGTATATATATGTTTATGTATGTGTATCCATACATGCACACACACATTTCCTTTATCCAGTCATCTGTTGAGGGCACTTAGGTTGATCTCATACCTTTACTATTGCAAATTATGCTGCAATAAACATACAAGTGCTAGGTATCTTCTTCCTTTTCTTTCTAACTTTTATTTTAGGTTTAAGGAATACACATGCAGGTTTGTTACGTGGGTAAATTATGTATCATGAGGGTTTGATATACAGATAATTTTGTCACCCAATTAATGAGTATATTACTCAATAGGTAGTATTGAGTAATACTACTTCACCCTCAATCCTCACCCTTCTCCCACCTCAAGTAGGCCTCAGTGTCTATTTTTCCCTTCTTGGTGTCCATATATACTCAGTGTTTAGCTCCCACTTATTAGTGAGAACAGGAAGTATTGGGTTTTCTGTTCCTGTGTTAATTCGCTTAAGATAATGGCCTCCAACTCCATCCAGGTTGCTGCAAAGGACATGATTTCATTCCTCTTATGGCTTCATAGTATCCCATGGTGTATATGAACCACATTATCTTTATGCAGTCCACCATTGGTGGCCATCTAAGTTGATTCCATGCCTTTGCCACTGTGTATAATGCTGTGATGAACATATGTGTGCATGTTACTTTATGGTAGAACAATTTATATTCATTTGGGTATATACCCAGTAATAAGATTGCTGGATCAAATGGTAGTTCAATTTAAAGTTCTTTGAGAAATCTCCAGACTGCTTTCCACAGTAGCTGAACTAATTTACATTCTCACCAGCAGTCTATATGTGTTCCCTTTTCTCTGCAACCTCACTAGCATCAGTTATGTCTTTGGTTTTTTAGTACTCGCCATTCTACTGCTGTCAGATGATATTTTGTTTTAATTTTGATTTACATTTCCCTAATGATTAGTGGTATTGAACTTTTTTATTCTTTTGCTGGCTGTATGTCTTAATACTATTGAGAAGTGTCTGTTCATATCCTTTACTCATTTTTTAATGTAGTTGTTTATTTTTTTGCTTGTTTGCTTAAGTTCCTTATAGATTCTGAATGTTAGACCTTTGTCGGATGCCCTGTTTGCAAATATTTTCTCCCAAAGTGTAGATTGTCTGTTTACTCCGTTGATAGTTTCTTTGTTGTGCAGAAACTCTTTAATTAGGTCCCATCTTTCCATTTTTGTCTTTGTTGCAATCGCTTTTGGAATCTAGGTTTTTACTAGGGTATTTATAGTTATAGGCTTTATAATAATCTGTAGTGCGTTGATTTTTGTATATGGTGAAAGATAAAAATCCAATTTCAATTAGCTAGTCAGCTATCCCAGTACCTTTTATTGAATGAGGAGTCTTTTCCCCTAGCTTGTTATTGTCAGCTTTGTCAAAGATCAAATGGCTGGAGATGTGCAGCTTTATTTCTCAGTTCTCTAGCCCATTCCATGGATCTATGTGTCTGTTTTTCTACCAGTACCATATTGTTTTGGCTATTTGGGATTGCTTTTGTTTCCAAATGAATTTTATAATTTTTATTTCTAATTTTGTGAAAAATGTCCTTGGTAGTTTGATAGGAGTAACAGTGAATTTGCAAATTGTTTTGGGCAATATAGCCATTTTAATATTGAATCTTCTTATCCATGAGCATGAAATGTTTTCCTATCTGTTTGTGTAGTCTCTGATTTCTTTCAACAGTGTTTTCTCATTCTCATTGTAGAGATCTTTCACCTCCCTGACTAGCTGTCTTCCTTGATATTTTATTCTTTTTGTGGATATTCTAAATAGAATTGCATTTTTGGATTGGCTCTCAGCTTGGATGTTATGGGTGTAGAGAAATGCTACTAATTTTTGTAGATTGTTTTATATCCTGGAACTTTGCTGGAGTTGTTTTTGAGATCTAGGAGCCTTTGGGCAGAAACTGTGGAATTTTCTGGGTACTGTGTCATATTGTCTGGAAAGAGAGATAGTTTGACTTTCTCTCCTCCTATTTAGAAGGCTTTTTTTTTTTTTTTCTCTTGCCTGATTACTCTGGCTAGGACATCCAGTATTACATTGAATAGGAATGGTAAGAGTAGGCATTCTTGTCTTATTCTGGTTTTCAAGGTGAATGCTTCCAGCATTTGCCTGTTCAGTAGAATGTTGGCTGTGAGTCTGTCATACATAGCTCTTCTTATTTTGAGGAATGTACCCTCAACACCTGGTTTATTGAGAGTGTTTAGCATGAAGAAACGTTGAATTTTACCAAAAGCCTTTTCTGCATCAATTGAGATAAATGTGTGATTTTTTTTTAGTTCCATTTATGTGAAAAATCATATTTATTGAATTGTATATGTTGAACCAACCTTGTATTCTGGGGATAAAGCCTACTTGATCATTGTGAATTGTCTTTTTGATGGGCTGCTGGATTTGATTTGCTAGTATTATTTTTTTGAAAATTTTTGTTTCTTTGTTCATGAGGGACATTGGTCTGAAGTTTGTTTTCTTTCATTGTGTCTCTGCCAGGTTTTGACATCAAAATGATTCTGACCTCATAGAATGAGTTATGGAGGAGTCCCTCATCGTCAATTTTTTGTAATAATTTCAGGAAGATTGGTACCCACTTTCCTTTATACATCTGATAGAATTCAGCTGTGAATTATGGTTCTGGGCTTTTCTGGTTGGTGGGGTTTCTTTTGTATTATTACTACTGATTTGTTTTAGAACTTTTTATTTGTCAGTTCAGGGTTTCAATTTGTTCCTGATTCAATCTTGGGAGGTTGTATATTTCCAAGAATATATCAGTTTCTTCTAGGTTTTGTACTTTGTGTGCACGGTGGTATTCATAATAGTCTCTGAGAGTCTGTCGTATTTCTATGGGGTCAGTGGTAATGTCCCCTTTGTCATTTCCGATTGTGTTTCTTTGGACCTTTTTCCTTTTTTCTTTATTAGTCTAGCTAGTGTTCTATCAATCTTATTTAAGCTTTCAAATAATCAACTTATGGCTTCATTGATGTTTTGCATTTTGTTCAGTTCAGTTCTGATTCTTTTTCTTCTGCTTGCTTCGGTGTTGGTTTGCTCTTGTTTGTCAAGTTCCTCCAGATTTGATGTAAGTTTATATAATTTAAGATCTTTCTAACTTTTTGATATGGGCATTTAGCACTATAAACTTTCCTCTTAACACTGCTTTAGATCTGTCCTAGGGATTCTGACATGCTGTATTTTTGTTTTTATTACATTCAAAAAATTTATTTATTTCTGCCTTAATTTCAGTGTGTACTCAAAAGTCATTCAGGAGCAGAATGTTTAATTTCCAGCTAATTGCATGGGTTTGAGAGATCCTCTTGGTATTAATTTCTACTTTTATTGATATGTGATCTGAGAGTGTGGTTGGTGCAATTTCAATTCTTGAATTTTTTGATAATTCTTTATGGCCAAGGCTGTGGTCAATTTTAGAGTATGTGCCACATGCAGATGAGAATATATGTCCAGTTGTTGTTGGGTGAAATGTTCTGCAGATACCTGTTAGGTCTATTTGGTCAAGCATCAAGTTTAGGTCCCAAATATCTTTGTTAGTATTCTGCTTCCATGATCTGTCCAATACTGTCAATGGAGTGTTGAAATCTCCCACTGTGATTGTATGGTTATCTGTCTCTTCATAAGTCTCTAAAAACTTGCTTTATGAATCTGAGTGATCCAGTGTTTGGTGCATATATATTTAGAATACTTAAGCCTTTCTTGTTGAATCAAATTTTTTATCATTATGTAATGATGCTCTTCTTTGTCCTTTTTGATTGGTGTTGATTTAAAGTCTATTTTGTCTGAAATAAGTATAGCAACCCTTGCTCTTTTGAGCCTATGGGTAGCCTTGCATGTGAGATGGATCTTTTTTTTTTCTTTTTTTTCTTTTGAGACAAAGTTGTGGTCTGTCACCCAGGCTAGAGTGCAATGCCATGATCTTGACTCATTGCAGACTCCACGTCCTGAATTCAAGCTATTCTCATGCCTTAGCCTCCCAAGCAGCTGGGATTACACCATGCCCAACCAAGATGGATCACTTGAAAACTGCATAAAGTTGGGTCATACTTCTTCATCCAATTTGCCACTTTGTGCCTTTTAAGTCAGGCATTTAGCCCATTTGAGAGGTGAATTCAGCTGGACTTCCTGGGTGGAAGGGGGACTTGGAGAACTTTTCTGTCTAGCTAAAGGTTTGTAATGCACCAATCAGCTCTCTGTGTCTAGCTAAACATTTGTAAATGCACCAATCAGCACTCTGTAAAAACGGACCAATCAGCACTCTGTGAAATGGACCAATCAGCTCTCTGTAAAATGGACCAATCAGCAGGATGTGGGTGGAGCCAAATAAGGGAATAAAAGCAGGCTACCCGAGCCAGTAGCCAGAACTTCCTTGGGTCAGGTTCCACTTTGTGGATTGTTTGTTGTTTTGGTCTTCACAATAAATTTTGCTGCTGCTTACTCTTTGGGTCCACACTACGTTTATGAGCTGTAACACCTGTGGCGAAGGTCTGTAGCTTCACTGCTGAAGCCAGTGAGACCAAGAATCCACCGGGAGGAACGAATAACTCCGGACACATTGGCTTTAAGAGCTGTAACACTCACTGTGGAAGTCTGTGGCTTCACTCCTGAAGTCAGCAAGACCACAAACCCACCAGAAGGAAGAAACTCTGGACACATCTGAACATCTGAAGGAACAAACTTCGAATACACCATCTTTAAAAACTGTAACACTGCAAGAGTCTGTGGCTTCATTCTTTAAGTCAATGAGACCAAGAACCCACTGGAAGGAACCAATTCTGGACACACATTTACATTCAAGATTAATATTGATATATCCAGACTTGATCTAGTAGTGATGTTGTTGGCTGGATTTTATGTATACTTGATTATGAGTTTGCTTTATAGTGTTGATGTTCTGTGTACTTGAATGTGTTTTTGTGGTGGCTGGTAACAATCTTTTGTTTCCATGTTTAGAACTCCTTTAAGGGTTTCTTCCAAGGCAGGTCTGGTGGTAACAAATTCCCTTAATGCTTGCTGGTCTGGAAAGGATTTTATTTCTCCTCTTATGAAGCTTAGTTTGGCTTGATATGAAATTCTTGGTTGGAATTTATTTTCTTTAAGGATGCTGGATATAGGTTCCCAATCTTTTCTAGCTTGTAGGTTTCTGCTGAAAGGTCAGCTGTTAACCTGATGGTTCCTTCTGTAGGTAATCCTTTCTTTCTAGTTGTGTTTAATATATTTCTTTCACTTTGGCCTTGGAGAATCTGCTATTTATCTTGGGGATGGTTATCTTGTATAGCATCTTGCAGGAGTTCTCTGAATTCCCTGAATTTCATGTCAACCTATCTACCAAGTTTAGGAAAATTTTCATCGACAATATTGTTGAATGTGTTTTCCAAGTTCCTTTCTGTCTATCCTTCTCTTTCAGGGATGATGATTAGTTGTAGATTTGGTCTCATTACAGAATTCCATATTTCTCAGAGGTTTTGTTCATTTTTGTAAAGTTATTTTTTCTTTATTTTTGTCTGAGTTTATTTGAATAACTGGTTTTCCAACTCTGAGATTCTTTCCTTAGCTTGGACTCTTCTATTATTAATAATTCTGATTATGTTATCAAGCTCTTATAGTGAGCATTCCAGCTTTATTAGCTGAGTCTGGTTCCTTCTTAAAATGGCTATTTTGTCTTTCATCTTTTGAATTATTTTATTGGATACATAGATTATTGGGAATGGGTATCAACTTTTCTCCTGAATATCAGTGATCTTCATTGTCATCCAGATTTTTAATTCTTTGCCATTTCAGCCATTTCATTGTGGTTAAGAACCAGTGCTGGGGTGCTAGTGTGGTCATTTGGAGTTAAGAAGACACTGGCTTTTAGAGTTGCCAGAGTTCTTGCACTGGTGCTTTCTCATTGTGTGGGCTAATATCCCTCTAACTGTGGGGTATTTTGAGTAGTCAGTTGGCTTTATTCTTGGGTTTTCACAGAGCCAAGACTTTGTGCAGGATTTTTATTTGTAGCTGAACGCTTGTCCTTGGTTTCACAGTACAGTATATTATAAAAGTAGTATTGGTATTGATGTTTAGGCTGCAATACAGGAGATGGTGCTTATGTGTAATGGCTGGTAGGTAGACTTTTGCTCAGCCATGGGATTCCTCTATATTTCCTGGCATTGGCCACTGGGCTACCTCCCATCGCTCTGAGAGTGTAAGCTTCTCTCCTCCTGGAGTTCTGGCTACCTGCAGATCTCTGCTTAGGTCTTCTAGGTTGCTCACTGCAACCCTGGGTCATGATCCAGCTTTTTGCTCCCTCCCTAGCTTGGGGTAGCAGAGGTGGAGACCTTGGCAATGGCAATGGTTAGAGGGCTTTTCACTTGTCTCTTGGGGCTTCACCCCAGATAAACACAGAGCTGCTGCTAATTAGAGCCATTGGCCCAGGGTTGGATAGTGGTTTTGCAGGCTCAAGCCAAGGGCCACTGCCTGGTGACAAGCAGGAAGGAGCAGGGGGATTGCAAGAAACACATTCTGGCCTCTTCTTTATAGGGCGTCTACAGCATGCTAGAAGTGTGAATAAGGCACTCAGGCTCTTTGTTCCTTCCCCAGCCTGTGGGCAGCAAGGACAGGTATGGCTGCAGCATCCGTGTCAGGGGAGCTGTCAGATACCCCTGGGAGCCTCACCCCAGAGAGACAAAGAGCTATTATGGGAGACATGTTGCACTGTCAGCCCAAGCTGGGGGCTCTGCTTGGTGAAGAGCACGGATTCAGGGGTTCACGGGGAAGAGAGGCTGGACTCCTCTCCATATGGCAGCTGTGGTGTGTTGGAGGTGCCAGCAAACCAATTAGGGTCTATTTTCTTCCTGCAGTGTGAGGGCAGCAAGGGAAGTACTGCTACACAGCAATGGTAGAGGCCCTGTGGGTTGTCCCTGGGATTTCCTCCCCGGAGAAACACAAGACTGTCACCAATTGAAGGGCTCAGGCTGGGGGCAGCATGACTTGCTGAGGGTCCAGATTGGGAATCCCTGCCCAGTGAGGAGTAACAGGAGCAGGAGCCCCCATGGAAAATAGTGTGACTTATTTTCCTTAACGCAGCTGTGGTGTGGTGGAAGCCTACAATAATTTTTATGCTCTTTGCTCCCTCCCTAACCTGAGGGCAGCAGAAGCAGCAAAAAGAGCAGCCTGCCTGTTACCTCTGGGAGCTCCATCTCAGAGAAGTGCAGAGCTGCTACGGGTCCAAGTGCTCAGGCAGGGGTGGGTAGGATGCGCTGGGGTCCCAAGGTATTGGGCTTTGCCTGGTTAGGTGTAACCGAGGTGAGGCTGGCAGATTGTAGGCTCCTCAGCACAACGGATGCAGCCCTGGAAGTATGTGAGAGAGCCTGGACTCTTTTGATGGCAAAGAAACAGCAGCTAGTGCTGGGGTGCTCAGGAATCCAAGGCCCTTGAGGATCCATATGTGCCTGAGCCGAAGCTCTGCACAGACTCCATGACGCTCTCTGTGTCACTGCAGAGGCTCTAGGGAAAGGTAGTCGGGGGGATTCCCTGTGCCCAGGATTGCAAAGGTCTGTGATAGAAATATGGATCCCTGGGGGTTCTCTCTCTCTCATTTTCTGCAGTGGGGAACCTCACTTGCCTCAGTGCCAATCCCGGCCGAGTGGCTGTGCTGTGTCACTCTTCTCTGGTCACTGTGGGTTTGCTTGCTTCCTTGATGAATCCCAATGTGTCCTCCTGGATAATCTAGGTGAACAGTTAGTGTTTACTGGCCACCCCATCCCCTTTCTGTGAGAGCAGCCCACACTAGCAGCTTCTAGTCAGCTATCTTGACACTGATATTTCTCTCCTAGAATCTTTTTGATAGAAGGATAACTTTTCCTTTAGGTAGATACTCAGCACTGAAATTGCTGGATAGAACAGTAGTTCTATTTGAATTTCTTTGAGAAGTCTCTATACTGTTTTTCATAGAGGTGGTACTAACTTACATTCCCACCAACAGTGTATAAGCTTTCCCTTTTTTCTGCATCCTCAACAGGTTTTCTTTTACTTTTCATAGCAGCCATTCTGACTGATGTAACATGATATCTCATGTTTCTAATTTGCTTTTCTCTGATTATTAGGAATGTTGAATATTTTTTTCATAGATTCTTGGCTACTTGTACATCTTCTTTTGAAAAGTGTCTACTCATGTGCCTTGCCCACTTTTTAATGGAATTATTGTTGGTTGAGTCTTTGAGTCTCTTATAAATGGATATTATTTCCCTGCTTCATGCACAGTTTGAAATATTTTCTCCAATTCTTCAGATTTTCTGTTCACTCTATTAATTGTTTCTTTTACTTTTCAGAATATTTTTAGTTTAATTAAGTCTCCTTTGTCTACTTTTGTTTTTATTGTTTGTTCTTTTGATGTCAGAGTCAGGAAGTTTTTGCGTAGACCAATGTTAAGAGGCATTTTCCCTAGGCTTTCCTCTGGTATTTTTATAATTCCAGGTCTACATGTAGGTCTTTAATTCATCTGGAGTTGATTTTTGTATATGTTGAGAGATAAGGGTCCAGTTTCATTCTTCTGCATATGGCCATCCTATTTTCCCAGCTTCATTTATTGAGTAGGGTATCCTTTCCCCAGTGTGTATTTGTTGACTGTGTTGATGATCAGGTGGCTGTAGATATGTGGCTTATTTCTGAGTTTTCTCTTATGTTCCATTGATCTATGTCTCTATTTTTATACCAGTACCATGCTGTTTTGTTTACTATAGCTCTGTAGTATAATTTGAAGTCAGTGATGCCTGTAGCTTTATTCTTTTAGCTTAGAATTGCTTTTGACTATTCTAGCTCTTTTTTGATTATATGTAAATTTTAGGATTGTTTTTCCTAATTTTTTGAAAAATGACATTGGTATTTTGGTAGTAATTTCATTGAATCTGTAGATTGCATTGGATGGTATGTTCACTTTAGGATATTAATTTTTCTTAGTCATGCGCATGGGATATTTTTTCATTAGTTTGTGTCCTCAGCAATTTCTAATTTCTTTTGTCAGTCTTCCTTAGTTTTCTTTACATAGATCTTTCAATTCCTTGGCTAAATATATTCCTAGGTTGTTTATTTTTCCATTAAATAAACTTATTTAGCAGAGTGATATGATCAAATACACAAGATTGTTCATTTTTTTTAATATGAGTGTTAGAGAAGCAGGTAAAAATGCCTAGTAGGTATTCTTCTTGGTTGATTGGTTTGATAGCAGTACCATTAGCTGAAATTCATACAGGAGAAAGAGAAGAGAAAAAAGAAATAACTATACATTATTTAGAAATGTTATGTTTGAGGTTCTTGTGGAACCTTTAGTGAGGAGTTTAGCAGAAATTCAGATAAACAAATATTAAGTTTGGGAGAAAGGCCTGGGTTTGAACTAAAGCTTTAAAATCAACTTGTAGTTGGTACTAAAATCTATGGTAGCATATTAATTTGTTTAAAAATATTATATAATATATATTTATTGTGTACTAGGTATCCTTTAGCTAAGGATAAAAAGGGAATCAAACTCATATTATGCCTGCCCTAAATGTGCTGTTACTCTGTTAAGGACGAAAACACAAAGTAAATAAATATAATTTGGGAAGTGTGATAGATCATATGATGTACTAGAAGTTTAAAAAATGCGTATGACAGGATCTCATTCCCATTTATGGATAAATAGTTCTCTGTTGTGCATATGTACCACATTTTCTTTATCCATTTGTCTGTTGATGGACACTTAGATTGATTCCAAATCTCAGATATTGTGAATAGTGCTGCAATAAACATGGGAGTGCAGATGTCTCTTCAGTATACTGATTTCCTTTCTTTGGATATATACCTAGCTGTGGAATTGCTGGATCATATAAATTATATTTTTAGTTTTTTGAGGAACTTTAATACTCTTCTCCATAATAGCTGTCCTAATTTACATTCACACTAATGGCATATGATTGTACCTCTTTGTATCCTTGCTAGCATTCCTATTTCCTTTAAATTGTGTAAACTGAGAGAAATCGAGCATAGTCATGTGGGGGTGGGTGAAACCGTGACACACAGCACCTTATTCACCACCAGAGACATTTGGATTTCAAATGAAAGCAATGAGAAATCATTAAAATTTTAGTTTTAAGTTTTAAGTGAAATGGTAACACGCTAAAAAGTGATACATTGTTCTTGTTATTAAATGGAAAAGTGGATCAGCAGAGAATAGGAACATTGTCCTAACATCATTCCTGAACTCTTGATCTACATTTTCATGATAACTTATGAAAAACTCACTAATCATAGCAGAGGTATCTTATATGGAAGAAATTGGGACTCAGATAATCTAAATTACTTAATAGGCAAGTTATGGACCTGGCATAAAAATTCAGGACTTCTGATCTGTATTTCAGTGATTTTACTGTGGGATGGATTACCTTCGGTTCTCTGAAAAATGTCTTTACTTCTGTACATTTCCATAGTTTATGTCTGTTGTTCCACACTAAAAAACCTTCCTCCACCAGAATATTTTGTTGAAATTTTCTAAGACAAAGATCAACTGCCAAGAAACATTTTGAACTCAGGTCCTGTGGAACAAAGGTTGTGAGCAAGATAAAGCTTGAACTTCAGCAGCAAAGCCAGACTGTCAGCAAGATTTCAAAATGATTTTCAAAATTTACAATCATGAGTACTAATCACCATAGGGTAGAGTTGTCATTAACTATATGGACATTGACAGATATTATTAGCTGGGCACATCAACTTAGGTGCAATCAACTAAGGTGCAAAATCATCAACATTTTAACTCAAGAACATTCATAGAAGTAAAACCAATGGCAACAATATTGTCTTCAAAGAACCATATACATTCAAATATAATAATTGTAGCAAATATAAATTGACTGCTTCATATGTTATAGCACTTTACATACTTTATATGGATCTTTCTTTAATAGGCACTATTATTGTCCTTATTTCATAGATTTAAAAAAATCTGGGACACACAGTGATCGAGTAATTTGCTAAATGTTCACATTGCTTGAAATCACCAGGTCTAGGATTTGAACCACAGTTGCCTGACTTCTCTCTGTCCCTGTATACTTCAAAACAATATTGTTGAAGCATAACATTATAAATGGTGTTTGTCTTTATATTTTAATTATTAAAAGTTGCTAAAATTCAGAGCAACCAAGTTTAAATAGCTACAGCTTTTTTTTTAAATTCTGCCGTCAAAACATACAGTTTTATATTTATTTGTACAGAGATTTGTAAGACATAAAACATTATTGTAGTTTCAGAACACAGGACAGCGTTTCTTCATATACAGTTACAACTGTTATTCAGTTATAAGTACTAAATAATCTCTTATCTTAATAAATGACTGTCAGTGTTCAAGGTCACAAAATTATTATGTCCATATTGTCTACAATTTTAGATTGATTTCCAGTCATTATATTGTTGGTTTAGTTTATAATCTGTTGCATGAGTTAGTAAGTATGACAGCTGCCTGATTTGATCTAGGGGGAAAAACAGCATTCTGTTAAAAGTGTACTAGTGAGAGAAAATAAAATATTATAATAAACTTCTTACATCAGAAGGACATAAAGATCCCAAGGTACTATAAGGACCTAAATAAACATATTGCCCGTAAATTAGATATTTTTATGTATAACTTTATTTAAATAATTAAAACAGATGTATCAAAAAGCTCTAGTAAGAGTCCTAAGGGAAAAATCCTTTCCATTTGCTGCCTTATTACCAAATTTATGTGCATTCTATAAAAGGTGAGATACTTTACATGTTGGTTTGTACACATATTTTAAACATATTAATAAGTATTTTCCAAGGAGGTAGTTCTTTCATAGTATCATAAAGGAGAAAATAACCTTTTATAGTTTACTTTTATTTAACTATAGTTAAGTTTATCAAATCCATTTTGGTACAGAAAATAATTGCTGACATTTAATAATGAGTTAACTTTCTCTAGGCCATTGTTTTACGTGTGTTAACTCATTTAATATTCACAATAACTTTATGAAATTGGTGTCATTATTAACTCATTATATAATGAGGAAACTGAGATATAGAGAACAGAGGCAAATTTCTCAAGGTTATACATTTAGTAAGTGGATGAGTTGATATCTGATTGTAGGCTGTTTTCTGAGTCAGATATTTTCACTACATTAAACTGAAGTACATATATTTCTCCAGGAGTTAATGGAAACCTGCTTTGGAGAGGCTAATATGTAAATTACACAAGGAGAATCCTTTTTTAAACAATAAGTACATATTTTATGCAGCCATGTTTTTTATCACATTTTAGAATATGTACTGTCTTAGTCCATTTGTACTACTTTAAAAAATGCTCAAAACTGGATAACTTATAAAGAATAGAAACTTATTTCTTATAGTTCTAGAGGCTAGAAGTCCAGAATCAAGATGCTGGCATCTGGTGTCTGGTGAGGACCTTATTGCTGCATCTTCACAGGGTGGAAAATGCAGAAAGTACAAAAGGAGGATAACCATGTCCTCATATGACAGAAGAGTGGAAGAGCAAGAGAGCTTCAACCTCAAGCCATTTACTGAGAGTGCTAATTCTATTAATGAGGTTGGAGCCCTCATGGCTTAATCATTTTTAAAAGGCTACACCTCAAGTTTCAAATGAATTTTGGAAGGGACACCATCATTCAAACCATACCATGTGTCATAGTTAAAGGTTTTTGTTTTTCTATGTTGAAGAAAAATTCCAGTAAGTGAAAGATTCTGCAAGGAAGACATATTCTCCAGTTCTTATCAATTTAGAGATTAATTTTTTAAATAAAGATGAATATACACTAATCTGTTAGTCAAAGTTAATTCCAAGGTGTAGAATTATATTGCATGACAACAGTGAGGGAGACCTTAACATGTGAATGTTTTTATTTTGTACCATTTGCATTTTTACAGTAACCACTTTAATTTTGTATTTAAAATAAGACAAAAGGTAAAAATTCCAGGGAGGGACAAGGAAGAAGTGCCATAAGTGGCAGTTTTATTTTATGGATAGGAAAATGGCTATTAAGAGAGGGTAGGTAAAATACTCAGCATCATTTAACTTCAAAGTCCACAGACTTTTCATGTAAATTGAAGAACAGAAAAGAAAGCAAGCAAGCAATTTAGATTTAGAAATTCAGCCTTGGGCTCTATTAGCTGCATAACTTGTGTTAAAAGCTATGATTCAATCAAGATTCCTGCCATAAATTTTTAACAGGCAGGAACTCTGTCATATTTACCTCTATCCTAAAACAACATTTGGCCCATAGTTAGAATTCAGTAGCCATTGAATTTGAATAAATTGAACAGAATGATTATTTATATTCAAGATAATAATAATTTTCCATGAAAATATATTTACATATCTCTTAGTTCCATCTCACACTTTTAGGTTAAGAATCAAATTTTTTCTTGAAATGAAAATAGGTTATTCAGTAATCCATTATTAGAAATGAAAATAAATGAATAATTGTCATTGACATACAGCCAGCCACTTTTTAAATTAGTGGGAATGAATAGTGGCCCTCTTATTCTGTAGCATCCAGAATTCTTATAAACTTTCAAAGGAGTCAAATGTTTCAGAGTATTATTTTCTTCTTATTTTTCTCTCTTCCTACCTCTTTCAGCTTTCCATTTATCTCCAGTGCTCATCCATAAAACTCAATATGAAAATAAAGTTTTAAATAAAGGAATGAGGATTACCATGCAGCATAACGTATTTCAGTTCCCTTCCCCATACTAAAAATCTGAGCATTGGTAGTAACTTCAAGTGTCTTGGGCTTAAGAAATATGTCATATTAACTCCCTTAATGTGGCTTAACATGAGAACAATAGTTTATTCTTAAGTAATTACATGTGAAGAAAGGAGACTATAATTAAATAGAGAACCCCTTGATCTTGTTATTAATGATTTTTAAAGAATGTTTTGAAAGTCATGGCAATTCCTACCCTAAAACTAATTTTAAAATCAGGCAGTTTCATATATTGTGTAAGAAAATTTATGTAACACTATTTTTAAAGGTATGTCAGCATCCTGATTTTCCTATAATTATCTTCCTCTTTCAATAGCCATTATCTTTGTATGCCTAGGATTCATGCTTAACGATTCAAGCTATAGTCATAAAAATAGAAACACATTTTAGTGACTGCTGCTATTACACTAAAAATACATTTGGATCTATAAGATTTCACAAATTCAGGACTCTTTCCCAATACCAAATGTCTTGAATTTCCTACAATTGAGCAAAGTAATAGTTCTGCATTGCTTTTCTGATTAAAGAGCAGAAAGTTCATAGCTTTGGACATCTCTGCAAAATGAGTAAATGTGTCCCCCTGCCTTGACATTCCCTCCAGCATTGACTTGGAAACACTAAATGTATTTTATTTTGTGAAACCAGAACACAAAAATCCACCCAGTAATTGTTTTCCATTGATATTCCCTCAGTGAGTTTGCATTTGTAGGATAAGAATTGGCATTTATAATTTAAAGTCAGTCAAATTATAGAATTTGTAGACTGAAGCTCTTTATTTTTATTAGTATAACCTTATAAAGTGATGGGATGATTTTGTACAGCGTATTCATTTGTCTCTTATTTCAAAATTAATTAAATAAGAACCAGTTTGCCTATAGAACAGAACAGGAGAAGTTTCTTGAGCACATTTTTAAAAAATACATTTCTTAGAAAACTTATTTTGACACTTTAAGACCAAGGCATAACTAAGAAATCAACTTTACATTAAACATTTTAAGGGAAGATCATCTAAATGCAGGCTTCAGGTCTGGTCAGCAGGACAGCTCCCCCAGATTTGTAGTGAACTTAGGAACTTTTGCCTTCACATAGGTGTTGGAAACATGAATAATGCCCTTTATATTGATTATATGCCATCAAGAAAAAAGTCAGAGTAGTGCGGGTGTGGGCAATGAGATGAAGCAGTGGCAGAGGTCAAACTGCAGATAAATGAAATATCAGTCAGCAGTCGTATGCTCTCTTTCTGAGATTTAGAATATAGATCTTCCCAGAGGGATGCTGAAATCAGAGAAATTCACACTGCATCTGTCTCTCAAAATTCTCTATAAATTATAATTAATATATAGATAAAACCAGGCTTAAAGAAACATGGAGGTTATTTACACTTAAAGAAAAGAGAAGTTATAAAAAGTCAAGCCAAAATGCTATATGGAAGTTAGCAAAGAATAATTTCATAAACATTGCTCTGATACTTGGCTTGTTGATGGTATGTGGTTTGGGGGATTCTCCCCTTTCCCTCCCCTTTTTTTTCTCATTCTGTGAGATTCATGTAGAATTTGGAGCAGGAATAATTATTTCATTAAATAAAGGCATCTAATATATAGGACAAAATATTCTGGGGTGATAATTGATAGACTTCTCTTCATTGACTGTAATATCTATGCATAGTCGGTGACTCACAATCTTAGTCTTCAACCATGACCTGTATATTGAGACCAGACAAAATACTCTCAACACACTCCGAAGTAAAGTCTTTATTATCCATCAGGGTTTTTTTCCTTGTCTTCCTATCTCTATTATTGACATCATTATCTACTTTTATTTTGGTCTAAGCTACAAGAGATAGTTGCTTTTCACTTTGTACTGCTATCTCCCCATTATCTTGCACAACCATTGGAACAATGGTCTATCTTGCACAAGCATTGGAACAATGGTCTATTTGTGATGAGTCTCTAACTTCTCTTTTTCTTCTTTTGGGTTGCTATTATCACACTGTATCTTGTCACAATCTCTGTAACATACTACTGCAGTCATCTGCAAAACCATGAAGGAAAAAAGAGTAAACAAGGAGAGTAATGACATTATGTCTTTCACAAAGATAATAGTAATAATAATAATAATAATTATTATTATTAT
>NW_016809420.1:213964-219940 GCF_001698545.2 Rhinopithecus bieti
GCCTAGGCTGGAGTGCAGTGGCACGATCTCAGCTCACTGCAAGCTCCGCCTCCGCAGTAGCTGGGACTGACTACAGGCGCCCGCCACCATGCCTGGCTAATTTTTTTGTATTTTTAGTAGAGATGGGGTTTCACTATGTTAGCCAGCATGGTCTCGATCTCTGTGATCTGCCCGCCTCAGCCTCCCAAAGTGCTGGGATTACAGGGTTGAGCCACCGCGCCCGGCCTATTTCTCCTAATTCTATCCCTCCCCTAGCCCCCCACCCTCTGACAGGCCCCAGTGTGTGATGTTCCCCACCCTGTGTCCATGTGTTCTCTTTGTTCAACTCCCACTTATGATTGAGAACATGCCGTGATTGGTTTTCTGTTCCTGTGTTAGTTTGCTGAGAACAATAATTCTTTCAAAGGATAACACTTTATTCAGAGTGGAGAGAAAGACTCAAGGCAAAAATATTTTTGTAAGTCTTGTGACTTCAACTTAAGGATATTTAAGATAGAGGTTATTATAGATTCCATCATTGTTTTCACGAAAGTCTCTTGGAGGACCCAGACACTGGCATACCTATTCTTTTTAACAATATAGACATACCCTGGAGATACGTGCTCAGTTCCAGACCACTGAAAAAAAAGTGAATATTGCACCAAAGCAAGTAACTTAATTTTTTTGTTTCCCAGTGCATATCAGAGTTATGTTTATACTACAATTGAAGTGTGCAATAGCACGTCTAAAAACTGTACAGACATTAATTTAAAAAATACTTTATTGCTAAAAAATGCTAGTGATCACTTGAACCTTCGATGAGTTATAACCTTTTTGGTTTTGGAGTGTCTTGCCTCATTGTTGATGGTTGCTGAGTGATTGGAGTGGTGGTTGCTGAAGGCTGGGGTAGCCAACATAATTTCTTAAAATAAGACAACAGTGAAGTTTTCTGCATAGATTGACCCTTCCTTTGATAAGGGGTTTCTCCAGCGTGTAATGTCGTTTGGTAGCGTTTTACCCACATAAAATTGCTTTCAAAATTGGGGTCAATTCTCTCAAACCCTGATGCTGCTATATCAACTAGGTTTTACATATTTTAAATCTTTTGTTATTGCAACAACATTCACAGAATCTTCACCAGGATTAAATTCCATCTCAAATAACAACTTTTCTTTGCTCATGTATAGGAAGCAATTCATCATTTGTTCAAGTTTTATTCTGAGATTGCAATAATTCGGTCACATTTTCAGGGTCCACTTCTAACTCTCGTTCTCTTGATATTTACACCACAACTGCAGTTACTTCTTCCACCAAAGTCTTGAAAGCCCTCAAAGTCATCCATGAGGGTTGGAATGAACTTTTTACAAACTCCTGTTAATGTTGATATTTTGATCTTCTTCCATGAATCAAGAATATTCTTAATGGCATCTAAAATGGTGAATCCTTTCTGGGAGGCGTTTCATTTACTTTCTCTGGATCCATCTGTGGAATCACAATGACAGCTATAGCCTTATGAAATATATTTCTTAAATAATAAGATTTGAAAGTAGAAATGACTCCTTGAATCATAGGCTACAGAATGGATATTTTGTTAGCAGACATGAAAACAACATTAATCTCCTTATACATCTCCATCAGAGCTCTTGGGTGACTAGGTGCATTGTCAATGTAATATTTTGAAAGAAGTCTTTTCTTTCTGAGCAGTAGATTTTAACAGTGAGCTTAAAATATTCAGCAAACAATGCAAAGTGTGCTGTTAACAGATGTGCTGTGATTTGGTCTTTGTTGTTTCATTTATAGAGGACAGGCAGAGAAGGTTTAGCATAATTCTTAAGGACTGCAAATTTGCAGACTGGTAAATGATTATTGGCTTCAACTTAAAAATCACCAGCTTCATTATCCCTTAATGAGAGTCAGCCTGTCTTTAGAAGCTTTAAAGCCAAATATTGACTTCTCCTCTTTAGCTATGGAAGTCCTAGACAGTATCTTCTTCCAACAGAAGGCTATTTTGTCTACATTAAAACTTATTTAGTGTAGAAGTTCAGACAGTTCAGATGATTGATGAACAATGGATAACTTGTTGCAGCTTCTACATCAGCATTTCCTACCTCATCTGGCACTTTTATGTAATAGAGACAGCTTTTTTCTTTAATCCTCATGAAACAACTTCTGCTAGCTTCACATTTTCTTCTGAAGCTTCCTCACCTCTCTCAGACTTCATGTATTTAAAGCATTAGGGCCTTGTTCTGGATTAGGCTTTGGCTTAAGGGAATGTTGTGATTGATGTGATCTTCTATCCAGACCACTAAAACTTTCTCCATATCAGCATTAAAGCGTTTCATTTATTTAAAAGTAATTCATGTGTCCACTGGAGTATCACTTTTAATTTTCTTCACAAACTTTTTCTTTGCATTCACAACTTGGCTATTATTTGACATACGAGGCCTAGTTTTCAGTCTGTCTCAGCTTTTGACACACCTTCATCACTAAACTTAAATAATAGTATTCAAAAGTCAGAATACTCCCCAGCCCATAGGCTACAAAATGGATGTTATGTTAGCAGACACGAAAACCACATTTCTTTATACATCTCCATCAGAGCTTTGGGTGACTAGGTGCATTGCCAATGTCATAGAACATAGTGAGAACTGTCACTTTAGAATGTAGTGAGAACTCTATGTCATGTGACTCCTCCTGTCACTTGAACACTTAGAGGTCATTGTAGGGTTACTTATTGACCTACTTTCAATATTGCTGTTTCTCAGGGAATGGGAGGACCAAGGAGAGGGAGAGAGATGGGAGAACAGCCAGTTGGTGGAACAGACTTGTAATATACAACATTTATTAATTAAGTCTGCCATCTTATATGGGTCTTGCTCATAGTGCCCCAAAACAATTACAATAGTTATATCAAAGATTTCTGATCACAGAATACCACAACAGACATAACAATAGTAAAAATTTGAAATATTGTCAAAATGTGACACAGAAACATGAAGTGAGCACGTGATGTCATAAAAATGACATTGATAGCACTATTGCAATGAGCTGATCACTCAAAGCAGGATTGCCATAAACATTCGATTTGTAGAAACTGCAGTAGCTGGGAAGTGCAGTAAAGTATGAAGCAAGATAAAAAGAGGTGTGACTGGGCATGGTGGCTCATGCCTGTAATCCCAGCACTTTGCAGGGCTGAGGCAGGTAGATCACAAAGGCAAGAGTTTGACACCAGCCTGGCCAATATGGTAAAACCCCGTCTCTACTAAAAATACAAAAAATTAGCTGGGCGTGGTGGTGGGTACATGTAATCCCAGTTACTTGGGAGGCTGAGGCAGGAGAATGGCGTGAACCTGGGAGGCAGAGCTTGCAGTGAGCCGAGATTGCACCACTGCACTCCAGCCTGGGGACAGAGCGAGACTCTGTCAAAAAAAAAAAAAAAAAAAAAAAAAGAGATGTGCATGTATGATAACAATGATTGTAAGTGTCAACCACTGAGAGTGCTCTCTGTGTATCACCCACAATGCTAAGGTGTTTTACGTAGGTTACCACAATCAATCCTTGCAATATCCCTATGAGGTGCTGTTAATCTCATTTTACAGATTAAGAAATTTATTTTAAGGGAGGATAAATAAATTATCCAAGGTGTCACGGGTGGTAAATTTTAGAGTCCAGATCTGAAAGCAGGCTGATTCCAAAGATACCTCTTACAGTAGGCACAGCCTCTGGAACAATCCACTTTAGTTCTAGTACCTCATAATTTATAGGCCTTGGGCTAATTTTATTAATATCTTTGTGCATCACTTTTCTCATCAATAACATAAGGATAATAATTTTCCCTTTATAGGGCTTACATGAAGATTAAAATAGCATGTGTTTACACCAAGAACAAGGCCTAGCACATAGTGAAAGCTGTATAAAGTGTTAAGGATTTTCATTCGACTGTCTCCCCTTCATCCATACCATACTTAGAAGTGGAGTTGAGTGGAATTGGATATGTTTAGCTTTAGAATCCTTGTCTGCTATGCCTGAATCCAGGAACAGGCAGGGTAAATGGCTAAAGGGATAGGTCTTGTCATATCCCAGGTTAGATAAAACTTGTGTCAAAATCACATGATATTGAAGGTCATTATTTTTAGTTCATTAATTTAAAGATTCCACTTGATTGGCCTAAGAAACCCTCAGAGCAGAAATGGGAGTGCAAGACTAGGGAAATTGCTTTGGGAATCTAATATTAATAATTATTCCCATAGACTTTCTTCCTCATCATGTTTGGTCCTCTAAGTGGACATAGATAGAAGAAACATTCCGACCTTTTGAGAACAATACATTCTGGATGTTCCCATGTTTTAAAGAAAAATAAACATGTTATCCAAAGTCACAGCAAAGGAAAATTAACAAATTCATTAATCAGAGTTCTTTTTAGTAAGATAGTTAATATGCTCATTGAAGCACAAACTCCCTATTGCTTCTGGTTTTGGAATTTGTGTTCAAATTCAAATTTTACTAATTAAAGAAAAGGTACAACATACTATTATATCAGATGAGAAATAATCATTTTATTAAAAGTATGCCTTATTTAAAACAAACAAATGATTTAATTAGTTGAAGAAAGTAGAGACGGATTCTAATTAGTGGATTTTCTGATTATTCTTTCCCATGGCCTTTAGCTGTGACGAATTAGGAAAGACTGAATAAAACAGTGAAAGGAAATCAAATGATCTCTGCTCATTTAATTTTAAGTATTTAATAAATCTGTAAATGTTAATCTACAATAAAAATTGTACTTATATTATTGAATTATAAATAGATGATAAAAAACATTTGACAGTGAAAAGAATTTCATTTTAGAAGCCAGATGATCTAAATTTTCTTTATCTGTTAACTATAGTGTCAGCTCCTGCAGACCTCATTTTCTCATGGAAATGGTGACTGCCCCAAAAACCCTTCTCCTGATCCATGAATTCTTCAAGCTTTGGCTTCTGTGTCACTTTCCTAGTTTAAATCCTATTGTTAAAACTTCAAATTGCAAATGTAATTTATTTGGGGTATTTAACATCAATTTAAATTTGTGATTATTTCTCTGCTGTCTATTCTTCTAATGGACTGTCAACGTTATATGATGATAAGATGAATGGTTGTCTTTTATATTATCTTTGCACATAGTATACTTTCAAGTAATGTATAGACTGAAATCAAGGCTCTCAAACACAAATGCCTTTACTCTGAATATGAGACATCATAGAATTTAGAAACTAGATAAACTGGAGACTGTAGGTACCATTCAAAATTATTAAAGTTTTAAAACACCATTCATGCAAAATAATAAAGCTCTGTGGAATCATATTTTTGTGACTCCAAGTACCTGACAGTAGGTCATTCAAACACCCTAATGACAGTAAAACAAAAGAAAACAAAACAATAGGAACTAATGGAAAGTGTTCCATTAGACAAATTAGGAAAATTTTTCTGTATTGTATTTCTTATTGCCTTCTGTTATTTAATACATAATCAGTTCTCTTTTCAGTAATCTGAAATCTTCCTCCTTGGAGCTATTCTTGATGAACTTGACCTTCTACTACTATCTCAAAGTATTCTTGTATCTCTATCAGCAAACATACATAAATAATCATTAGGTTAAACATAGTTAATAAACTAAAATGCATTGAGAAAATATTTATTAAAATTTTCACCTCCTTACAAATTAAAACATTTGTAATTCAGCATGGGAGCCCTTTAAATAATAAACTCTTATTACATATTTAAATATGTAGTTATATTTACAACTTGTTTTACATGGGACTTTTAAAAAGTCTGTCTCATTTCAAAGCAAGATTCAGCTGCATTAATAAAAAATTGTGCTTCTGCAGGAGACAGAACTGCGCTTGTATTTCTTCTGCTTCATATTACAGACACATATGCTCACTGTACACTGTGGACACTCAATAAATCTAGTTGACCAAAATTGCAATACCTTTTTTTTTTTTTTTTTTTTTTTTT
>NW_016809420.1:220166-261853 GCF_001698545.2 Rhinopithecus bieti
CCAAAATACCAAATACTTTTTTTTTTTTTTTTTTTTTTTAGATGGAGTCTCTCTCTGTCGCCCAGGCTGGAGTGCAGTGGCGTCATCTCGGTTCACTGAAAGCTCTGCCGCCCAGGTTCACGCCATTCTCCTGCCTCAGCCACCCTGGGACTACAGGTGCCCACCACCACGTCTGGCTGATTTTTTTATATTTTTAGTAGACACGGGGTTTCCCCGTGTTAGCCAGGATGGTCTCAATCTCCTGACCTCATGATCCTCCCATCTCGGCCTCCCAAAGTGCTGGGATTACAGGCGTGAGCCACGGCACCCGGCTGGAAAATTGCAATACTTTTAACCTGACTCTCAACCGTCCTTCAAACAAAAAATGTAAATAACATGAAATGTAAATTAAAGCTATCAACAGGCAACTAAAACTGGAAAATATTTATCAAAAGAAAAAAATTCTATGCAAAAAGAATTTAATCATTTAATGCCCTTGGCTATGTAAATTCTTCATTTCTTATTACAAAACTGGAGACGGAATACAAAACTATAAGTGTAAAATCTGAACCTACGACATACTCTTCTCCAAGCTATAGATATTCTTTATAATACTAGATTTTCTTAAACTTCATTCAATACAACATTCATTTCTACCATAGATAATAAAAATGATTATGAAAATAACAGAAATGCATTGACTTAAGTATAAATGGTTTACTTTTCATTTCACAATCTTGATCCACTGTGGAGAACTAAATGTGTCTATAGTACTTGTTCCCTACGTCTACTACAAGAAGTTTGTACTAGTCTTGTCACAGAAAAAAGAAAGAAAGAAAGAAAGAAAGAAAGAAAGAAAGAGAAAGAAAGAAAGAATACAGTGTAATTAAATTTTATGTTGAACTTAGGGCTTTTAAATATAATTTATGATACCATAAACATAATTATTATCAAAACAAATCCTGTCACTTGCAGAAAAGATGAAGAAATTCTACAAATCATCATCTAAAATAAATCCCAAGATAATTCAGCTTTGTCAGAGACGATATCCTGAAAAATTAGAATTAAGTATAAAATAGACTATCTAAATAAGATAGAAACACCTAGTTTCAAAATGTGTCTTAAAACAATTGAGGCTAAAATATTTTTGTGAGCAATTTCTTAAATTATTTCTAATACTAAAAGATGAGTTTTACACATAACAGAGAAAATTCAAAATTGCCTAAATATATAAGAAGTATTGTAGGTTTTAACTAAATGTAGAGCTAAATATACTATGAAAGCAATGACACAAATACAAAAATCTTCACTTCTCTTACACATTCAATGACAATGGCAATTGTTTACTGCATAAAGTTAACTCTTCCTGAAATAGATTTTCAGCTAATAATTTTTTCTTCAGGGATGTTGGTATTAATCCACTGGATAAATATTAAAGAACATTATTTTGAAAAAGAACTGTTTAAATGTGTTTATTTGTTTGTTTGTTTGTTTGTTTTGAGACAGAGTCTCACTCTGTCGCCTGGCTGGAGTGCATGCACCATTGCAACCTCTGTCCTCCATCCCCACCTCCCAGCCCCCAATTTCATGATATTGTCATGCTTCAGCCTCCAAAGGAACTGGGATTATAGGTGCGCACCAGTACGCCCAGTTAATTTTTGTATTTTTAGTAGAGAGGGGATTTCACGATGTTGACCAGACTGGTCTTGAACTCCTGACCCCAAGGGATTTGCCCACCTTGGCCTCCCAAAGTGCAGGGATTACAGGTGCAAGCCACTGTGCCTGGCCTAAAATTAAAAGAATTTTGAACTTAAAACTCCTCTAAAAATAAATCCACTAAAAAAAAAAAAAAAGAATTCCATACACCAGTAACAATGCCATACTGTATTTGTTTTTGAAACTTTATTTCTATGTTAAGTACATATCTTTAATCAATTATTCAGTGATTTTTGAAAGGAACTATGCATCTGAAGAGTCCCTAGATTATCATCTCATAGTTAATGACAATGAAAAGATGAGGAAAATGGGGATAAGGAGGAGGAGGTAGAGGAGACAATGATGAAAACAAAACAGATAAAAGAAATAGTGCAGAAGAAAAGGAGGGAGAAAGAGAAGGAAAAGGAAAGGGGAAACTAACTGAAAGAAGAGCAAGTCTATTACTAAAGAAAACCATTCAGAAAAATAGGTTTCTTCTTCTCTTTTATTTACTTACCGCCCTGTCTTAGTCACATATTTACTATACACTATTCTTTGTTGGGCAATAAGAATAATATTGCTAATTATCTCATAGAAATGTTCCTGTTCTCTCTCTCTTATCTACATAGATTCTTTACTAGTAATGTGTTTCTTAGAGAAGCAATGATCTAAAATCAATGTCTGTGTTATTCTCGAATAAAATCTAACAATAAATTCAATTCACAACGTTGTTAGCATAGCTGCGACTAGTGAGAGTGTTACTATAAAAGCAGGAAGAGTTTCTCTATGGAATTGTAGCTCCCTATGTTGTCTATCTTTCTGTCTTTTACTGCTCTCAGTTAACTCACTATATCAGATTACCCCAGCAATGTTATAGTCTGTTTCTTTCCATTAAAAATCATAGTCTCATTTCAATTGACTGTAACTGAAGAATTCCAAGATAATTCAATTATGGGACAAATAATTATCACTATTAATCTATTGCACCTCTAGATGGATTTGCATTTTCAAAAGTATGATTTTAACTCCAATAAATGTATACGAAATTTTGAAATGAAAACATTGTATAGCGTATATACTTATAAAGTGGAGCCCTTCTGGAAACTTCCAAATCATGTAACATATTTGAATTAATCCACCAATAACTAAATTCAGGCATATTGGACCAAATATTATTTCACTTAAATAGGTAGGTTAAATTTCTTTCTCTTTCTACTTTCCGACTTATTCTAACCATTAAAGATAGAACATTCATTCACCTGTCTTCAAATCTGTGCTCATGTCAAGTTGTTTTATTTGCTTATTTTTCAGTTCTAAATGAATTCTACCTTCTCTTAGAAGAGATGATGTCTGTATTCTCACTGTTGTATCTAATACAATAGCTGACAAATAATAGGCACTCAATAAATGTCTGTTGAATGAATGAACAATGTGTGGTTAGATTCCAATGATAAAGGAATGCTAGAGCTAACACACTTTTGTAGAAAAATGTCCTTAGTTTGGTCAATAAAATTATGTTTTGATATGAGCAAACTAAATATGAAATTCAAAGGTTTGCATAGTAAACAAGACAAAATTGAAGTTAACTGATGGTCATATCCTGTGAGGTTAACAGAAGGCATCTGCACCTAAAAATGAATAAATAACCAGTATAAACATAGCTGTCAATCTCAACCTTTTAATGACTAAATTATTATTTACCTTTTAATGTAAGCAAAATTCATCTTTGGAAGCTCTCAAGCACAAAAATGACATCTTAATAGTTTATAATTTTAATTCAGACATGACACATACTGGTCTTAGCATCCCCTGATAAAATAACTTTATTCTTTTCAGTGACTTAAATTTCTGCTGCAGGTATTTTTTTTCCCCCTCATGTCACTGCCAACTCAACTATTTTCATACACAAAGTAACTAGCCCATGTATGCTACTACATTTCCAATCTCACAGAATCCTAGGCAGTATTATTGCAATTGCTTTCTCTAACTCAGACATTGTGAAAGGCATTAGTTGTAAAGTATTGTTGAGTTGACAGGTCTAGAGTTGCTGCTGACACTGTAGAAAAAGACTTCCCAAAAGGTTAAAACCTACATTTTATCAAAGAAAACAGCAATGAAAGATTTGAACTATTGTGTCTTGAATTATGGCTGGCTGAAATACTCTACTGAATCACTTAATCCTTTTAATACCCACCTATTTTAGCTTTTATATAAGCATCTGCTCATACAAAGCCTGCATCAAGCTCTGCATCAAACTCCAAATCCAGGAACTATTAGAACTGCTTGTAAGATTGATGGACTGTGCTGTGAGCTGTGAAAGGATTGAGAAAATGAGGGAATCAGCATTACTAGAACCCAGGGGGTGCAAGCACTTAGTTACCCAGACTCTTAATCTTTCTGCTTCTAACTTATTGGATTTCTTCTAATATCAGACTGTTTCTAACACCTAGGAACAAAATGGTATCAGGAAAGCAGATATGTTGATGTAATTATTTTGTTAAGCTCCTAGGTCTATTGATTGAGACTATCATAGAAAAAATACTATAAGGGCTGTTGTGCCACATGACTTTGAAATCAATTAGAGTTGAGTTCATGTCTCATGTGACAATCTAATGGAAAAGATTGATCTGTTTGGTGCAAGGTAAGTACTTACTACTAAGATTTGATTTTGTTAAGCTCTGAATAGGAAACATGAAAAAAAGAGGCAAGTCATTCTCATGTTGCTTTCCATCTCAAACCTTGAGCATCAGTGAAATATTATAACACTTCCCTTTCACCACTGTTCCCATCATGGAGAAAGGTAGGTGAGAAACAGAAGTAAAGATGATTGAATCAGTGAAACAGAAAACCTTTTTCTTACTGAATAAAGGTTTTAAAAAATAATCTATGAACAATGTGAAAGTAGCCATCTAAGAAAATATGAAATTTAAAAAATGTATACACATATAAAAACATCACATGCTGGACATGGTGGCTCACCCTTGAAATCCCAGCACTTCAGGAGCCAAAGGTGAGTAGACTGCTTGAGCCCAGGAGTTCCAGACCAGCTTAAGCAACATAATAAGATCCCATCTCTACTAAAAATAAAAATTAAAAAAACAATAGAATTTAGCCAAGCCTGGTGGTGCACACTTGTGGTCCCAGCTAGTATGGAGGCTGACAAGGGAGTATTGCTTGAGCCTGGGAGGTTGAGGCTCCAGTAAGTCAGGATTGTGCCATGTACTCTAGCCTGGGTGACAAAGAGAAACTCTGCCTCAAAACAAAAGCAATAAAACTAAATTTTAAAACCCATCACATTGTACATCTTGAATCTATACAAATTCTATTTGTCAATTATATTCCTTAAATCTGAAAAATCCAAATAAAACAAAAAAGTTATGCAGCTCAATAGTTGAACATTTTTGTTCAAAACACACACACAAGCAATAAAAATCCCCTCACCAATGTATTTTCTTATAACCCAAAGTATTATTATTATAGAAAATTAATTAGATTGAGAAGAAATACTAAAATGCATAATACTTCAGGATTCTCTGTATACAGTTGTCCACAAATTTAAATCCAGAGTTACAAAAATGAACATGAGTATGTGAAATCAGCAGCGTACTTATAGGTGAACAAATTCTGTCAATAATTTGTTTTGGAATTAAAGAACAATGTATGTTGTAAAAAGGTACTTCTGATAATATATAATATATACCTCTGCTTTCAAAAGTGTTAGTACTTGATCAGAGGATATCATCTAAAATTTATAAATTACATATCCTTTATGGGATTGTGACCTAAATATTTTGTTTACTATTTTTGCTGTCTTTTAATGATTGACATTATTAGACTTTCCTTGTCATGTTTCTATTAATACTTCCCATGATACCCCACTGCTCGAATCTTCAGTTTTAAAAACAAGCGATAGTTTTATCCTTTGTAGTTATTCCTGTATTTCACACTAAAATGTTTTACATAAACAAGAATTTTCACACTATATTACTTTATTTAGAGAACAGCATTTTTCTTAGCTAAAACTTCCAAACTTTTATTTGTAGATAGCCACATTGACATATTGTTTGCATGAGCAAGATAGAAATATGCAGAACAAACATGTGAAAACTTTGGTCTTCACCATACTTTCCTCTAACTTGTAGAGTAGTCAAAATCCTTGATTAAAAGAAACTGAACACAAATATCAAGTACAAATGTTTGTGGGCAACTTCATCGCTCATTTCTTCATGAATAAGCCAAGGAGACATTCGCTGCTAACACATAAGAAATGACATCAAACTGTACATATACAAAAAAAAAAAAAAAAAAAAGTAAAAAAAAAAAAAAAAAAAAAAAAAAAAAAAAAAAAACTTGCTACTTAGAAAGCATTGTATACTGGGTAATGAAAATACAATTTGGATATTCATGAGGAATCCATGAGCCATAAAAAGTCAAATAGCCACATATGATTCATTCTGATATAAAAGTAGACACTGCTGCATAAGAAAAAAAATATGGAAACATTAGGTGAAAGTGAGTAGTGGTAACCAATTGACCTAAGATGAATACAGGTTTATCTGCAAATGAAATGTGACAATGTCTGAGCTTTTCCTCTAGTGTTCCAGAAAAGATAAAAATGAAATAATCTTCTTTCAACTGAAGTGCTACCTACTCACAGAACACTGGATAATAAAAGCTCCATTTAGACTTATTCTCAATAAAGTTAATGTCAAATTGGACGACCATTTAAGCATGAAAGTGACAGATAAAGATGCATTGTTTAAGTGCAAAGGCTTTTTCTAAATTTAAAATCTTCTTAAAGAAAAGACTTTAAATACAAAGGTGGTCCATTGCCTAATGCCAGCACAAAAAATTTAGATACAATTGAAAAAGAGGTTTGTGAGTGATCTCTCTGAATGATACAGTAGTAGGTGCTGTTTTCATAATTCAAGGTATGTTGACTGGTGGTGTTCTGCATTCCTTTACTTTGACTTTCCAACCTCACAGAAGGAACAAAGACACACTGCTCTCTCTTCTTTTCTAGTTGAGTTTGCATTTACCAATTATCCTCTCAAAATGTGCAATTTGCAAGTATTGATTGAACTACTGTACTATAACTGAGTATCTTTTAATGGATAAAACATTTTAGCATGAACAATACTATATTAATTGAAAGATTTATCTTTCCTACAGTGAAAATAATTTAACAATTAAGGACAATTTTTGTGTATGTGTATGTGTGTGTGTGTGTGTGTGTGTGTGTGTGTGTGTAAGGGAGACAGAAAGAGGAAGAGAGAGAGAGAGAAAATGTGCTTTTAATCTGTGTATTTTGGGGAAATTTTGCAAACGCTTTGTGCTAGTGTGACAGCATTCACAGTATTTGCAGCTTTCTGAGATATTAGCCCAGTCTGAAGTGTAGATGATTAAAGTCAGCTCAGGTTTTCAGTGAAAACAGATATTATTGAAATGCTAGAATGGGCCTTTCTCTCTTTGCATCTTTATAGCTTTTATGATCAAACAGAAGACTTGCTTTTTTTCCCCCTACATTTGAATTTTAAAGAATCCAGAAATCATAATTCTCTTTTACCAGAATGTCATGAGTCCCCTTACAAATTGTCCAAATGAACTCTGTAACACATCGAAGGGATGATATCATTGATAAGGCAGCTGGAAGGATGCACAGTTGTTAGGAAGGGGGGCTTTCTTGGATTTGTTATGGTTGTTCCTCGCTAGAGGATCTTAAAGCAGGTTAAGTAATATTCATCTGGACTAGCCAAGATATAGTTTCTTTCAAGTACAAGGTATAGCCCATAATTCAAGCTCTAGACCCAAAGGGCTATTAACATAGGAATGCCTGGTAATAATGATGATGATATCTTATGCAGTAGGGTGTTTACAGTTTTCAGAATGCTTTCAGGAAAAAAAAAAATTCTACTCTGATCTCTGCAAAATTCCTTTGCTCACTTTCATCAAGAACATCCTAATTCCCTAGTCTCACAAATCAGTAATCCTGATGTCTTGATTGATGCTTCTCCTCTCCCAATTTCCCACATTTTTCAGAATGTCTCTGGAGCCTTTAGCCTTTAACTTTCTTTCCATTTCCATTATGACTGCCTTTGTTTGTGCTCTAATTTCTCTTGCAGAGTTTTATTAAACCATAATGTTCTTGTCTACCCAAAGCTCTACCTCCTATATGTATGCTTTGCAGTCACTACACTTAACTTTATAAAATGCAGTTCTAATGATGGATGAGGACTCCTGACAGCCAGCAGACAAGTCCCTGCTTGTTACCACAACCCAAGTCTCCTACAATCTGGACTCTGGTTTTGTGGCCTGATTTTCTTTCTCTTTATCCTTTCATCCATCCATGTCTTCTCGTAATTCTGAGGCATTGCTACTCAGATCTCTGAATCACACTCACCTGAATTATTATCTGCAACTTTGCCAATGCTCCTCCTTATATCTGGAACAACCGTCTCTGTTCTTAAACTGATACAAAGGGCCTTTGATTAGGAAGGATTTGGGTATGACTGGAGAAGACAGAAGCGTTTTGCTCATGAAGAGACTCTTAAACCATGTTAAGGAAATTTGGACTCCGTGTCAAGGGAGTTGGGCAGCTGAATGTTTTGGGGAGATACGTCATACAATATAATTTGCATTTCAAGTCACAATTACTCTGCTATAGGAAGTGATCAGGAGAAAGGCAAAGCAGGAGACCAGTTAGGAACATGTTGGATTAGGAGAGGAGGTGAGCTGATGGCTGCAATCCCCCGGGGATACAGGAATGGAAAGACGTAAACATGACTTAGAGATTGCAAAAAAGTAGATTTGGCAAGACTTTGAAATTAACTTGATTTGGAGAATACGTATAGCATTAGTACAGCATTTACAAGAGTGCAATCTGGTCAGGAGGCGGGATTTCTATCCCCCAGCCTTGAGAGTTAGTTTCTTGAAGGCAGGTGTTACCTATCTTTGAATCTCAAGAATGTAATTTTTAGAAGTAATTTATAAGTAGAGGAAGTTGCTATTGTTATTCAAATTTGAGGGAGTAATGTAAGGTCAGAGTGACTGCTTAACTTAGTCAAGATCACAGTTAATAAGTCAGAGCAGAGGCCACACCATTTCAAACAGTCCAACAGTTATTTTATGTGATTTTTTAGCAGACAAAACAGGAATTTATTTATTTATTTATTTATTTATTTATTTATTTATTTTAGCTAAAATGAACTATTTCTCCAGATGGAATTTTAGCAAAAATGGGAGACAGGATGCCATCATACCTAGAAAATAATGAAGCTGGTAAGGCCTGCTGGGTCCCTGCTAAGAAGGGGCATCGTTGTGCTTGCGGCATCATTGACAATGGCAGGCACTTGTCACTCCTGGGTTGGTGTTCTCCTCTCTCCATGGCCTTGTCTATCCATGTGGGAGTTGCAGGTGATGTCCTCGCTAAGGCATCCTTGCCAGGCTTCAGGAGGCTGAGGACTGTCCTCTTCTCTCTCAGAAGGCAAGGTGTAGGTCTGCTCAGCGTGCCTGAGACTAGAAAAGTCCCCTGCCAGATGGGCGCTAGTATCTCTTCTGTAAAGCAACAGGTGTTTTAGTGTAAATTCCTCAGTTCCCAAAGAAGTAACTCAAGCAAACAACCAGAAATGCAAACAGTACAGAGAAGCCTATGGTAAAAATCCCAGGAGGTGCAAGGGAGAACAAAACAGTTCCGCCTTCCAGGAGCTGACTTGCACCAACCAAGAAAACAACTAAATAAGATAATTCAGGTCACAAGAGTAATATTGAAGTCCAGATAGCTTGAGAAAGATGAGTCCGGTCATCTCTGCATTTTTAAATGGCAGCCTCAGGCTGGGTTTGTCATAAACCAAGTCAAGGCAATTGAGACCTGTTGGCATCTTCAAGCTAGCCAGTCATGGCGACTGTATCTTTTTAATCCACATGGCACACAAGGACTGGGGAGATGCAGGGGAGTGACTCCTGTTCAGGTTCAGACATTGCTTCAGGAAGGGGACAAATTTGGCCCAGGACTGACTGCTAGCTTTGTTGACATTAGGGAGACTTGGCAGTGTGCTGAAAACTTAGCTTCTGACAATCAACCTGAAATAAAAGTGCCTGGCTGCTACTTGAAATTCAAGGTGATTACTAGAGTCAATACCCAAGGAAATGGGAAAGGATATACTCCAAGTAGATATCACAGAGGATCTAATCACTTTGGGACAGGAGGCTTGATCGAGTCCTGAGTGTAACATAGTAGAGAAACACAGTAAATGTCTTTCATAATCATGCCACATATATAAATCATATTAAAGCTAAACTGCCGCTGTTTTTGATAATGCTATCCAGTGAGTACTTTTGATGTAAACCTATTTCTTCACTCAGATGAAGCAATGGGAGTAGGGGAAGGTTTCCTTTGTTAGATATGCCTCTAGGCTTAGGAAAATATTTTAAGTATTTTGACGATTACCAAAAAGGAAAAATTGCCAGTTTGTAAGAAGATGATGAGGGGCCAGTTGTGGTGGTTCATACCTGTGATCCCAGCACTTTGAGAGGCCAAGGTGGGCAGATAGCTTGAGCTCAAGAGAGGAAGATTGCAGTGAGCCGTGATTGTGCCATTGCACTCCAGCCTGGGTGACAGAGCGAGACACTGTCTCAAAACAAAAACAGACAAGCAAACAAAAATGAGTGAGGGTTGGGGGGAAGAAGAAAGAGAAGAAAAGAAAGAAAAAGAAAAAAGACCAATGGTGTAATTGGGGTGAAAGAGGGGGGCAATTCCTGAGTGGGCGCCGTATTATATGTAAAGTGTTAATTCATTCTTTAAATAAATTCTCATTCAGCTAAAAATATGTATGAATCAGTTGACTTCACTATTTCATGTAATTTGAATCTTTTTCCTCACAACTTTCCAATACTTATTAGATATTTACAAATGAGAGATGTCCCTCATCCTTCTTTCCCATCTCACGTGCCTTTGTATTAAGAAATTACATATCTATCCTAACCCTTAAAGGCATTCGAGTTTCCTGTTATTTTCTTACCCTTTTTAAAATAAATATCATGATGATGACAATTATAGGATTGTCTTCTGACCGATGAGAAAATATTAAAAACTCTTGAAATGTTTTGCATAAATGCCTTTTATTTTTCAATATACCTCTGATAATACAAAATTAAATACCAAACGACACTCATTTAACAGTATAATTAGAAGTGAGCATAACCTGAGTTGCTGCTGAAAATGGTATTTCTGACATGAACCTCCTTCCTTAGATGAGCTTTGAATCATGCAGTACCTCAAAGAAATGTTGGTCGTGTCAGACAGTGAGTTCAGAATCACTGAGGCAGTGGGATAGTATGACTCAAGATGGGCAGTGGGAGGAAATTCTGACAAGTGGTGACAGGTAAGCTATTGATACCAGATTAATTCAGCAGAAGAGAGGTAGCTTGACTTGGCAGAGACAGAATAGAGGCAGGGAGTTGGGGAGAAGGCACAACATACATATATGCAAGAAGAGAGTAGATAATAGCTCAGATCTGGGGTTTAGGTTCCAAATCAGTACTGTTTGGTTATTTCTACAGGCAGACTAATCACAAGTTTGGGTATGGAAAATTACTGAGAAACAAAAATTTTAATATTTGCTACTATAAGAACAACAGTGGCTGAATGATCATCATGCACATAATCAGAATTTCACTGGACTTCCTTAAACTTCCTTTGTTGTTTATTACTATTTTTGTTTTGAATTACACATGTGGAGGGCACAATCATCTTTTCACTACTCAAGTTTTCTAAAGGTCTTAACCTGTTCCTAGTTAGAACTGTGGCACATGTTTTCAGAGCAGGGCAGTTGGAAGGTCAATGATGCAGAGTTACTGAGAAAGAGCTAATTAAATTACCCAGCAAAGGTCAGGATTTAGCGTGGTGTTTATTTGAGCTGAAGATGGAGTTACACAGTACAGTTTTGGGGCTTTGAATGATGGGGGCAAATAAATCTTTGCAAGAGTTTATGAAGACTATACATATCAGTGTCAAGAAGTGTGAAGGGTCTGGGAATTTACAGTTCTTGCAATGTAACTAGTTAGCCTGCCGCAGTTTCATGGATGCTGGCAAAAGACAGGAAGGCTCCTGGGTCGGAAACAAAGGATTTCAATACTCACAGTAATATCAATAGCCAGAGCATAAATAGTATCTCGTGACAGTTCACTGAGCCCCAGTTCCCACAGAGTAACATGAAAAGGGCCAGATGATATCTGTTCACACAGTAGGTTGCACTATCAAAATGAAACCCTGAGCTTAGGGAACCCAAAAGCTATTAATGGGCAATAAGCATGCCTGACCATTGTTCTGGAGGGAGACACTATTTCTATTTTCCAAGGCTGTTCACTATACAAACATAATTGAATAGATAGTCTGGAACAAAGGCTGTCAGTATCAGCTCACAAGATGTGGAAAAACGTGAGAGATCTGAGAAGAATTGATCCCCAGTCATCAACACTTCATTTTTCTCTTTTAAAACAACTGAGGCTCTAAAAGATCAAGTGACACCTTAAAGAAACACAATCAGTTAACATACGATTTTGGGTTAGACCTAGACGCTCAGGTCTGAATAGCAAAGCCCGCTATGTAACATCCAAGTTTCCACAAGCTTTCCTCACAGGGTTCCTAATGTTAGGATGCATAATATACACATTTTAAACTAATTTGAAAAGTAGTGCTGATTGATACTCACTAATCCCTTCTGTTCCAGACTTACAGTATTACTAATGACATTGTCTAGAGTATTTTGTGAGAGGCTATTCAGACTGAACCATATCTTCCCTAACAGTTACAGAGAAATAGACAGATTTCCTCTCTGTAGAAGCACAAGGTTATTTACATAGCAACTGTAGTTTGTGTAATAACGTTGGAGAGATTACTTGGTGCTACTATACTACCCAAGAGGCCACCTTAGAGGAAGCACTCTGAGCGTTAATGACAGTGAAGAAGTAGCTGACAGGTAGTAGAAAGTGAGTAGCACCTGGAGTCATACAAAAAAATTACTAATTATTGGCAATTACCTTAGCATCATAATGTCAAAAAATCACCCTGTAAAAGGAGAATATCCATGACTTACTCAAAGTATTATAGTAAAAATTAGATAAAACAAATATGCCAGTGCTCTGTTTGTGAAACATTCATTAGAGATTGTGCTCTGCTGAAAATTGTAAGTATCTGTATACTTCATAAGAGTTGTTGTCAATGACAATTATGAGAACAGTAAGCTGATTAACATGACAAGGTAGACATTTTGCTATCTAGAAGATAAAAATTCTGATTGTGTGAACTCAGAAAAAAATTAACTCAAACAAAACACAGAAAACCCCAAATTAAAAAAAATAATAATAATAAAACCCTTGAGGTCATACGGAGACAATTTTTTAAAATTTTACTTTTCATGACAGATCTCATTTTAGGGAAAAAAACAAGTAGTTTTCAAAATAAATAAGCTTTTGTTTTGTAGAATATGGGCTTAACTGGCTTATCATTTCACAGGCTGTACAGGTAGCATGGCTGGGGAGGCCTCAGGAAACTTTCAATCATGGCGGAAGGCAAAGTGAAGGCAGTACATCTTCACATGGCTGGACAGGAGAGAAAGAGGGGGAGGTGCTACATACTTTTATGAACTTATCACTAATTTGTAATTTTCTTAAAATGTTGAATGTATAACGGTGATGTGGGTGTTTTCATTATTTCATTAAAATTGTCATTTTCCCCGGGCGCCGTGGCTCACGCCTGTAATCCCAGAACTTTGGCCGGCCAAGGTGGGCAGATCACCTGAGGTCAGAAGTTTGAGACCAGCCTGGCCAACATGATAAAAGTCAGTCTCTACAAAAACTACAGAAAAAAAAAAAAAACCTTAGCCAGGCATGGTGGCAGGCGCCTGTAATCCCACAGCTACTCAGGAAGTTGAGGCAGGAGCATCGCTTTAACACAGAGGTGGAGGTTGCAGTGAGCCGAGAAGGTGCCACTGCGCTCCGGCCTGGGTGACAAGAGGGAGCATCAGAATCAAAACAAAGATAAACGAAAATATTGCCATTTTCTTTATCTGTGATTTACATGAAATTTTCCAATTCTGTTTTCTAATGAGTCACGTGTTTAAATGGAGTGTGTTTAAAAATTCATTATATTTGTACAGACCATGTTATATGTTTTCTAAAGTCAGGACTTGTATTTAATTGATAAATAAGCATAAAATTTGAAAATTTTAACAATTAGAATTTAGAACAGGATTGTCTATGACATTGCAAGAAAATTTCGTCTTCCTAATGCCCAGATAATAATTCTCCTATTATTTTTACTAACAACCTTTTCATTCTTCAAATCACACAAGTTTTGAAGCCTGTATTAGTTCATTCTCACACTGCTATAAAGACATACCTGAGACTGGGAAATTTATAAAGAAAAGAAGCTTAATTCGCTTACCATTTCACAGGCTGTACAGGTAGCATGACTGGGGAGGCCTCAGGAAACTTTCAATCATGGCGGAAGGCAAAGGGAAGGCAGTACATCTTCACAACGTTGGAGCAGGAAAGAAAGAGGGGGAGGTGCTACAGACTTTTAAACAACCGGGTCTTGTGAGAACTCACCCACTATCATGAGAACAGAAAGGTGAAAATCTGCCCTCATGATCCATTTACCTCCCACCAGGCCCCTCCTCCAACACTGGGGATTACAAGGGAATATGGATTTGGGTGGGGACACAAATCCAAACCATATCAAAGCCTCATCTATGATTCTATCCCACTGCCTCTTCCCTTCTGTATTATCAGGGATCACATTCTTTTGATTCTGCATTCAACCAACATTTACTATTGTAGAAACTGAGGCCCTCAGATGTCATTATGATACAGTTTTTAGGAAGAGATAGTATCATGTTTGAGGATTCTTCTCCATTCTGACCAGTGAGGTCTGGTGTCCGTATCTCTAATCCAGACTGTTCATATTCTTTATCTGTCTACTCTGGTCTATTCCACATGTCATTACCAAAGTATCATCCTAAAGTGCATGTATGGTCATAATCAAACATCATGAAAGGACTCTTCCCATTTACTAAATAAATCCACGTGTGTAAGCATACAATTCAAAGACTTCCATGCCCTGGTCTCAATATACCTCTGCAATTCTTATTCTATCTTTTTCATAATATATCTTCATCCTTTGTGCGACCTGACAACTTGACATTGCATATACTTTCCTGAGTATCTCTGAGATACTATTCCCTTCACATGAAATGCTCTTCTACTTCACATTGAGCTGTCAAAATGCTACCAGACTTTAGGGTAAGCTCAGAGCCTTATTTGAATTCCCAATTATATTCTCACATTTCCTTGGAACTTTTTGTCACACTTTTGAATATCTCTCACTGCAGTTGATAACTTCTGTTTTTAATTGTATTTACATGTGCCCCTGTTACATTCTATTATCTGGCAACTCAAAAAGAATTAAAGTCCTGAGTATTTTAATGTTCCATTCATTCACACTATGTACATAGCTATAAGTTTCTTCATCAACTTTTCAACAGTATTTCTTTTCCTTCAAATTAGTTCTACCAAGTCTTAGGTTAGATTGCCCTCTTTCCTCGCCTTTCTTTGTGTATTTGTAATATATTGCGCATTGAAACAGAAATGAGCACAGCTCAGAAATCTTTCTATAAGAAATGCTGCTTATCTACTCTGTGTCTGAAGAATACGTCTTTAAAAAGAAAACAGAAATAATATGTAATAGTATACTCAGTTATGGGATGCATTTCAGATGGGAATTGGGCAACAAACAAATGTTTGCATAGAGTTTAAAGTGAAAAATCGTAACTGCAAATGAGAAATAGGTCATGATCAATATCAATAACAGAAGTTCATACATACATTTTTTTTTTTTTTTTTGGAGATGAAGTCTTGCTCTGTCACCAGGCTGGAGTGCAGTGGCACGATCTTGGCTCACTGCAACATCTGCCTCCTGGGTTCGAGTGATTCTCGTGCCTCAGCCTCCTGAGTAGCTGGGATTACAGGCATGCACCACCACACCCAGCTAATTTTTGTGTTTTTAGTAGAGATGGGGTTTCCCATGTTGGCCAGGGTGGTCTCGATTTCCTGACCTCATGATCTGCCCACCTTGGCCTCCCAAAGTGCTGGTATTGGGATTACAGGCATGAGCCACCGTGCTCGGCCCATATGTACGTTTTAAGACTGCACTAAGAAAGTTCAGAAAACTTCAGCCTACATAAGATGTTATAGCTAGACAGACAGGTAAGTGTGGGAAGACACTGATCATGGCTTGAGTCTTAAAGGAGATTGGCAGAGATCCCAGGACACCGCAGCTTCACCCTGCCTGCTTACTACCTCATGTGCACAAACCGAAGCAAGTCAACACCTTTGACGATTTCAAATATTAATTTAAGTATAAGTATGTACATAAATTACAAATAATTGATAGCCATCACTGAGAGTAGGTTTGAGGGTAATTTTCACTCTCCACTTTTCAGGGCATCAGAGAAAGTGATTACTAGGAATAACTTAGGGAAATCTCTGACCTGGTACTCATCAAGATTTTCTTCTCCTGTCTTTGAATATGTATGATGTGCAGGTCCCATTCTGTGCCTCTCATCAGTCTACAATTCACACTAATTTGTAGCAAATCTTGTGTGAGTGCAGAGAATTCACACATCTTCTCTCTGTGTTTAACATAAGTCAGACTCAAAAGAAGCTTCTCATTAATCTGTGATTCATAAGAGTTGGTTCTATGCCTGATTACTTATGCAAAACTCCATGAAAATACAGGAAATGATTCCTTTGACCCAAAAAGTAGTGTGTGTGAGGGGATGGGGAGATTACATGATTAGAAGAGTTTCATATATTAAGATTTTGTTGAAAAACAACTTTTATTCTGGATGCCACCTGGGAAAATATCCCTCATGTGACTAAAAGTCCTTTATCCTATGGCTACAGTCTGTGACTCATGAGTAAATGAGTAAATGCAGAGGACGCAGCTGTGGATTAAATTGTCTGTTTGCTACCTCTTGGTCTTTTGCTGTCTGTTCCAGCAGGCCAACTTAGGAGAATGTGTAACTAACTGTTCTATGTGTTGATACAGCCCCTTCAAGTACCCATGCCTGCATGAGAACAATTCTTTTCTTTGTAACTGCTATATGCAACTGCAACTTTTGGATGGTAGCGATACATGTGGACAGCAAAGATGAAAAGAACTTCACTAAATAGTGTTTCTCATTACTTTGAAAAATGTCAGCCATGTTCAGCATGCAAGAAGGAACAATGAAGAATGTTAACATTCTCAGCACGGGAAACCAAGTCATAGCTTTACATCTTCACTTGATTATTTCCAACACTATTTTACACCCTTCTGATCAAAGACTCTCAATTATCTCAATTTTCAGATCATTTTGGCACTGGAACATCATTAGACAAATTATTGGAACAGTACATTGTCCTTTTCTTTATTAGTTTGACCTACTGCCTTTCTTATATTAAGCTCCTCACAAATGGACTACAGAATAAGAAAATAAAGGTTTTCTACCAATTCTCATTAACTGCTGATGTTAGATGTTAGTTAACTGTGTGCTTCCTTAAGTATGTTTATGGGAGTCATAAACAGAACCTCTGTATTAAACATATTTTTACATTGCAACTGATTCTTGGCATTTATGTCATTCATGTTGTTTTTCTCAACATTTATATTATTTAATCAGTCAAAAAAAGTAGTGGGTGGTTAATAAGTTATTTACAGGAAAAGTGAGGCATATAAGAATTAATGAAAGACACTTAACTGACATTACCAAAGAGAATCTGACAAAACTTAAACACTCAAATAGTTTTAACAGTCATCAACTTCATACAATGTTATACTTTATCATTCAATAAATGTAATTAATTTTGTACTTTTTAATGTTTCAAACTTTCTAGTGGAAACTTTAACCAAGAAATTTGAGGCCCTACTTCATCTCGTGCTACTTATTTTTAGAAATATATTTTGTGCAATAAATCTGACAGCTTCAGTAGCAGTTGGCTAAAAAGACCGTATAATTTATCATCCAAACCGGACACTATTAAGAGTATAAGGGGATACCATTAATATTATGTTGGGATAACCAGTGTAAAATCACATTTTCCCAGGAAAGCCACAACTTATGGACATCCTACAGTTATGCCAACTAAGCAGACGTAGGGAAAGATCAGATTTCTTCTCCTCTTTGAAGATATTTTATTGTCTTTTCTCTCTGCCTTTGACTTCTTACAGAGGAAAAGATGTAAGAAAAGAAAGAAACAGAATAAGGTTTAGAGACGAAGCACAGTCCTAACGACATTTTAGTCAATGACAGACCACATCACATACACAACTGTGGTCGCCTATGATGATAATGGACCTAAAAAATTCCCTGGGTTAGTGATGTCATGGTTGTCAGAATATCATAGTGTGTCATATTACTCATGTGTTTGTGGTGATGCTGTTGTAAACGAACCTACTGTGCTGCCAGTCACATAAAATTGTAGCACATATAATTTTATATAGTACATAATACCTGATAATGATAATAAACCATTATGTTACTGGTTTATGCATTTACTATACTACACTTACTATTTTAGAGTGTAATCCTTCTACTTACTAAAAAAAAAAACTAACTGTGAAAGAGGCTCAGGCAGATCCTTCAGGAGGTATCCAGAAGGAGGCATTGTTATCTTAGGAGGTGACGGCTCCATGTGTGTTATTGTCTCTGAAGACCTTCCAGTGGGACAAGATGCAGCTCTGGAAGACAATGATATTGATGATCCTGACCCTACGTAGGCTTAGGCAGATGTATGTGTTTGTGTCTATGTTTTAACAAAACATTTAAAAGTAAAACATGAAAATTAAAAAAAAAATTAAATAGATAAAAGCTCATAGTACAAGGCTATGAAGAACACATATTTGAACAGCTGTACAACGTATGCTGTTATTACAAAAAAAGTCAAAAAGTAAAGAAATTTAAAAGTTTATAAAGTAAAATAGTTACAGCAAGCTTAGCTTATTATTAAAGAAAATTATTTGTTTATAAATTTAGTGGTAGCCTAAGTGTACAGTGTTTATAAAGCATACCGTAGTGTATAGTAATGTCCTAGGCCTTCATGTTCACTCACCAGTCACTCACTCACTGACTCACCCAGAACAACACCCAGTTCTGCAAGCTCCATTCATGGTAAGTGTCCCCATACATGTGCACCATTTTTTATCTAGTACACCATGTTTTATTGTAACTTTTCTATGTTTGGATATGTTGAGATAGTACAAATGTCATTGTGTTACAAATGTCCACAGTATTCAGTACATTTACATGATATAGGTTTGTAACCTAGGAACAGTAGGCTATACCATAGAGCTTAGGTGTGTAGTAGGTGGCATCATTTAAGTTTGTGTAAGAAGGGTCTATGATGTTCGCACAACTACGAAATCACCTAAAGATGCATTTCTCAGAACACATCACCATTGATAAGTGAAGCATGACTGTAATTTAAATTCAAATTTGGGCTCTTCCAGATAGTAGCTGTAATGATATTTCTCATGTTATCTCTGTTTTCATCTCCATTTGGAACTACAGTGTTTTGTCCATATGGTCATGTATTGAAATCATTTAATATACTAAACTCTCATCCTGTTCAGAGCTGTACAACACATTAGCCATTAGCTACACGTGCCTTTTTTTTTTAACCTGTGGCTTTTAAAATGTAAATTTGGAATAATTAGTATTAAAAAAAACCCATAAAATTCAGTTGCTCAGTCACTCTAGCTACATTTAAGTGTTGAATAGCCACATATAGCTAATGGTGACTACAGTAGAATACAGATTAGATTTCCATCATTGCAAAATGTTCTTTTAGACAACACTTGGAGGGTCAAAAACCTCATTATTTCTTGCTTAGACACTTTCAAATCTTCCTAAAATGTCAATGTACATTCACTTTGGCATTCTTGAATCTGTTCTCCATTCAGCAGCCAGAGTGATTCTCTCAAAAGGCAAATTTTGCCAGTTTGCTTACCTATTTAAAACCATTTAACGGTGTCCTGTGGCTCCAACCCTCTCTGTATGGTCTCCCTGCTTCTTTCATCCCAACGTTATTAAACTATGCTTGCTCCTGCTTTCTGTTTCCAGCCACATTCGTCTTGTTATTCCCCTTGCATTGCCAGGCTTCCTTCCTCCATGGGTTCTTCGACTGTATCATTTTCACTGCCTTGAATGCTCTTTCTGTTATTTATCACGTATGTCCTCCTACAGATCAGTTCAAGTGTCACTTCCCAGGGGAGTCTCCCCAAGCTTCTCTGAAAGATTAAATCTTCCATGAAACTCTAAAACACCATATAATTTCCCTACAAATGGCAAACACATTTTTATTTGTGTGTGTATCTTCCTGCCTAATACGTCTCAAGTAAACTTTGGGAGAACAGAAACGATTTCATTTAACTTTTTTTTTCTCCCTCAAAATCTGTCCTTATGGCAGACAAATAGTGATAATAAATGAGTGAATGTTTGTTTTTCATTACATTTGAATTTCTACCACAGTGGCTTCTGCAGAATTGGAATTCATGGAACAAAAGAACGAGTCCAATTCTTGAGCAGGCTCTAGCAGTATCATTATAAAAAGCTATAGCACCCGATAACTGAAGCGAAATCTGAGAACACTGGGATCAATCTCCAGAGGTCATCGATCCCACCCCCTGCCCCAGTGACTCATGTTGTTTCTCTTTTATTTCAGCTAGAATCCATTAATAGAATAATTATATATGTAAATGTAAAATGGAAATCTGAGCTTCAATAATTTTAATAATTAATATAATAATCAATTATTAACTCACACTGCCTGCTGTAGGAAGGTTGTGAAATGTCCATCTTTTGAGATTTAAATACAGTTCAAGTCCAGAAGAACAAGTCCTTTCTTGTTTCTTTTTTTGTTTGTTCGCCACAAACAGAATTTTGTTTGTTTGTTTTCCCTTAGGGCTTCTGCTCAGGTCCCAGCATTTTAATATGCTTGACATTTTGACTTTTCAGTAAATGTTAAAACAAATTATAAATTAAATTTTAGATGATGAATGGTGTTCCAGTTTTTATATTTATATATTTTACAAGTGACTTTAAAATGTTTTCAGCAGGATTTCAAAGATCAGCTTACTGACTCATCAATGTGTTTTATGTCAAATAGTACTGGACATCAAGCTGTATTCATCAAATAGTAAAATTCTACCAAAGAATAAAATAACATGACAAATACTTTTTTAAAAATACCCATCCATATCGTCTTTAGAAAGAAGACATATTAAACTACAAAATTAACATTAATATAATTAAAGCAAGTGACTACTACTTAGAGTTGCACTATTGAAGGTGTTCATCGAACATTATATATTCTCTCCTAAATGTGTACTTGTTTACTAATATTTTCAATTAAATAAAAACCCTTTTTACTTTGAAATACATACTCAAAATCCTTGAATACATGTGCTTGGTAATGAGATTCCTTTCTTACAACTATGTTGCTTTCTCTCTTTCATTTTTTTCTTTTGCAGTCCCGCTGCCTCCTTATTAACACTTTTACGTTTGATATGAGTAAATAAGAAAAAGCTTTCCTTTGTTTCTCTCTGTAGTGTCATCAGCAGCTATTGTCACATTAAGAGTTCTTCTGAGCCTTCCAAGACGCATAATAATGATAATGATAATAACTTCCATTTATTGAAAACTTACGAAGCACTTTGTGTACTCTTTCACAAAAACACTGAGACATATATCATTAATATACCTTTTAAAAGAGGCAACTGAGCCTCATAGAGATTAAGCAGCTTCAAATTAAGCTGCTAACTCACAGTCATATTTATGGTAAAGGACAGAGCCAAGATTTGGATCTAGATAATCTTTATTCCAGTTCTATATTCAGATATTACGTTATCCTGAGCCCAGTAAACCTACTGAGTCTCACCATGGTTTGGTAAAGGCAATTCAGTCTCTACACTGCATCTGTTTTCATTTACACTTAAGATATGGTAGCATATAACTACTATTGAGAAATTTTAATAGGCCAGTCTCCTGAGACTTGCTAAGTGATGAGTCTGCAAAGAACACTTAAGGAAAGGTCTCTACTTATCTCTGTGCAATAGCAGTGAAGTTCACCCGGTATGGAAGGGTCAGATATTTGAAAACCCAACACTGCATGTTCTCACTCACAGGTGAGAACTGAACAATGAGAACGCTTGGACACAGGGTGGGGAACATCACACACCGGGGCCTGTCGTGGGGTGGAGGGATCAGGGAGGGGCATTAGGAGAAATACTTAATGTAAATGACGAGTTAATGGGTGTAGCAAACAAACATGACACATGTATACATATGTAACAAAACTGCACGTTGTGCACATATACCCTAGAACTTAAAGTATAATTTAAAAAAAGAAAAAAAAAAAAGAAGGGTCAGATGTCCTAGATTTGGGTCCTAGGTCTACTTCTAAACCCTTCAAAACCATGGGAGAATGGGCTACCTCAATTGTAACATCTATAAAATAAAGATAATAATTGCACTTCCTTTACAGGATCATGGTAAAGATTAAATGTAAAGTTCTTTGAAGAGTACTAGGCGCATACTTACCTAAAAAAATTTTACTTAATAGTATTATCACGGTTGACCCTTGGAATTACAGGAACTGATCCCCTCTCATAGTTGAAAATTCATGTTTAACTTTTGAGTCCCCAAAAACTTAACTACAAAGAGTCTACTGTTGACCAGAAACCTTACCAAAAACCTAAAAAGTTGATTAACACATATTTTGCATGTTGCATGTATTATATACTGTATTCTCACAATAAAGTAAGCTAGAAAAAAGAAAATGTGATTGAGAAAACAATAAGAAAGAGAAAATATATTTACTATTCATTACATGGAAGAGGAATATCATATGGTCATTATCCTAATTGTCTTCACTTTTAGTAGGCTGAAGAGAAGGAGGGAGATCAGGGTTTGGTCTTGCTGTTTCAGGGGTGGCAGATGGAAGAAACTCCACATATAAATGTACCTTTGCAGTTCTAACCTGTGTTGTTCAAGGGTGAACTGTACTTTTATATCTTGTTTCCATAAAAATTCTCACAGTTGTTCCTCAGAAAGATAACAATAACTAAATTGATATCCAAAATAAAGTGAATATTTTAGAAATAAAAGAGTAACAATAATAATATGGCATAAGTTTGTTTTGGCGGGCCTATATTAAATACCATGCAATAATCATTTAAATAGGAAGAAACTGAGACTTAGAATAAGTGGGTTGTATGTAGGTATGAAACCAGTCTGCTTCCTGAACTGAGAAAGGCTTGATGACAATGAACTTCAGGGAGACATAGGAGTCCCACTGATGGGGTTCAGGACATGGTACCCTAAAATATAGCACCTTGGCATTTGGAAAAAAAAAAAAAAAAAAACAGTAGAAGTAGGAAGGACACTCTCACCTTCCCCGGTCCTTCTTTTCTGAAAAAGGTCCTAAAACCTAAGACGTATTTTCTGACCTTCCCCTGAAGCAGGTCATAGACCCTCATTTTAGAGTCACCCTCTTTATACTCAGAGAAAACAAATGTCCTTATCTTTGGTGACAAACAGTCATAGAGAAGAATGTGAACAAATAGGCTTTGCTAAATTTCCCTCCAGGTTATTATCATTAGATCACACCCTTTAATCATATTTCTCCATTTGTATACATTCTTCATCAAACCTAGCATAAAAGCCTATACGTTTAATCATTTCTTCAGGTCACAATATTCTTGTGAAGACTCCCTTGTCACATAAAACTTATATTAAAGAAATGTGTATCTTTTTTTCTTATTAATCTTAAATAATTATAATTTTCTTATTTGTTTGCTCCACCACCCTTAATCAGTATGTCAATTGCCTAAATCATATGGCAATTCTCAGAAAGACAGAACGTCCACTTTGTACTCACCAAGAGCCTTCAGAGAAATGCTGACTTAGTTCATTCATGGCAAACTGCATTAAAAACAAACAAATGGAAACAAAAAATAAATTTTATTTTGACCATGTAAATAAAAGAAATTTTATATTTGGACCTCACCTCCAAATTAAAATAGGACTGAAAAAGCTTCTCACATTTTGCTCGTGACTAATCTCTCCCAAAGTCCTCCTTTTACTTGTAGAATGATAGACCTCTGAAGTTAAATGGAATCTCAGAAATAATCATAAGGAACTTAGTGTTTTCTGCAGGAAGGACAGTGACCCAATGACATTAACTGCCTTTGCTTCTATCCTTACATCTATGCATTTTTACTTAAAACAAAAGCATTCTTCCTGAGGCTAATGTTGTCTATTTTTGTCTTTCCTGTCTGAAATTTTCTTCAGGAAGAAACAAAGGACAAAAGTGTTTTAGTAAAACTTTCTTATTTACAGCCCATAAAGCCAGTCTTCTTTCACTAATTCATCTTTCTGTTTAGATTCATTCTTGAGTATATTTCTTTTCCACAGGTGCCTGAGGACACACTTTTAACCTCTGAGCTTCTGATCTCCAATCAACAATGTTGTTTCCTGTGTTTCCCATAACCCCTCACCTCCGTTTCTTTATTTGTCCTTTTGGAGAAGTTCTTTTATTTCAGATAGAGTGCCTTTTTTTCTTTTTCTGCTCACCCTTTGTTAATGTCTGCATCCAAATAGCTGGTATTAAAATATCTGTCTTTGCAGAATGCATTAAACATTATAATATTTTGCACTTTGACCCACTTTGTCCATTCACTACTCCCTTAAACCATCTCTGCACATCCAGTCTGATGCTTAAGGGCTCTCAAGATTCATAATGACATCTTGTGCTTCTTAGGCACCCTACTTATTTACAACACGCTTTCGGCATGTCCATATAAAACAGGGAAAGAGCTCACTCCAGAGCTGCTTCTCATAATTTAGCTTCACCTTTATGCCCACCTGTCTATCTTCAGTAGACGTCTATTTTTTTCCCCCTTTTGGCCTCTCTCCTGGCCATGGGTCTCTAAATGAAATACATATCCTGGCTCAGCTGCCGCCATCCTAGTTGTAAAAAATCACACATCTGCTAGTTAATCTCTCTCTGTTGGCCTTTTGCAAAGAAAGACTTTGTAGAAAATGGGTTTTCTAATACACATGTGCCATGTTTTTTTAAGTAACAGTTTTTTTAAAAAATGCCTTCTGATTACATTTTCTTAGCAAATCATATGCTACTCTATTTCTAAAGTTTTCTAAAAGACTAAATGAAATAATAAAATAATGATTTTTAATGTGTAAGTCATTTGATACAAGTTAGTAATCAGGAAGACTATAAATTATTTCAATTGATTGTGATTTAAACAACATTGAGGTGAACAGAAATTCTAACATTTATTTTGTAACAGAGGATACAGGGACATTCTCTGTATTTTGTTAAGGAGGCAGTGACCACACAGCTAGCAAGTTGTGGAGCAAAGATTAGTATCCTGGTGTTCTGACTCTCGACAACACAAGACCCGCTCACATCGCAAGGCTAAAAGGTGCACAGATGCAACATAAGGTGCTTGCATTATCTCCTCCATGTTCTGCTAAAACGGCACCAGAACTGGGTAACAGGAGCACCTTTGACGTACTCACTGCACTAATCCTTAAATCTCACTATATATTTGCACATGCTCCTAATGCAGGTCTTGACAGATGAAAGGAAATATTTTAGATGGGCTTTGAAGTGTAAACAAGAGTCTACTTGGTATTAACACAAACAAAAAATAATATTCCAGGCAGAGGTTATAGGAAGTATGAAGTTATCACCAGAAGGGGCATTATAAAGCAACATACTTGCATTTCCAAATCCAATATCCATATGCAAAGTAGAATTCTATACTAAAATGGAAACTCAATCACTAACTTCTGAAAGTGCACATGGCATAATAGCGTAGCTACAGAAAGATCCAATCTCTAGTTTCCTCTTATGGATTATTGGGAAATTGCACAGCCAGAAGCATGAATAAGTAATTTTCAAGTGCTGCTTTCAGTATTTTGTCTGGGAAATATAAAAATCAATCATATTAGAATATACAAAAGTCCCAATTTTAGAAGGCTTTATAAACTTTATGAACTTTACATAAATAATGTCACCTGATACTTACCATAATCCTATGAAATATATTGTTAGGATTATTTACTTTGAGTTTCAGACAGTGAAAGCTGAGGTTTGAGGCTGCAGTGGTGCAATCTTGGCTCACTGCAACCTCTGCCTCCCAGGTTCAAGCGATTCTCCTGCCTCAGCCTCTCTAGTAGCTGGGACAACAGACGCCCGCCATCACGCCCGGCGAATTTTTGTAATTTTAGTAGAGACGGTGTTTCACCGTGTTGGTCAGGGTGGTCTCAATCTCTTGACCTTGTGATCCGCCCACCTCAGCCTTCCAAAATACTGGAATTAAAGGCGTGAGCCACTGCACCCTGCCCCAATTGTTTTCTTAAGATCGTGTAAATAATTCCTCCTATAACTGGACCTACAAAATAGGTGTTCGGATCCCTCTTCCATTGTTGTAAAAATTCAGCCAGTTTGTAACATTTCTTGAATGTAAAAATTGTTGGAGGTAAGAGATAAACAAAAGAAACCCATTAAAAGAAACCAGCTCTGGCAGAACTGTAAAGATTATTACTGTTTTCACTAACCCAGGATTATTTATTTTTATGCACACTAGCATTTGTGGGCACTCTTTTTTGGCATTTCGGTTGACACCCTTCCGTTTCTTCTTTTAGAAATGCAATCTTATCAGGCCTATCCTTCAGAGCCTTAGACCTACTGCTGTTTTCCACAACCTGGTTGCCTCCTCATTAAATGCTATCTCTTGACTTCAGACCACCCAAGATATTTACTTATGCCCCACTGAAATGTACCATCTTCATTTATTTTTTTGGACCACTACTCTGTATATTATCCATGGCCCCACCTTGACAGGATGACCCTACGTCTTGATATCCCTGAGGAAATCAGGAATAATGCCTATTTCCCTAGCATAATTAAAAATTGTGCCACCTTCACTTTTAAATGTGTCACAATTTTACAAAATGTATATGGTTACTCTAATCTATACTTACTTGTATTGATAAATTAATCTATGCTCTTCAGAGAGAATAGAGACAGTATCAAATTATTTTCTTGCCAATGCTCTTTCAATAGCCTGCAGTTAAGTGGGTTAGATATATTTTAATTCTGAACATTTTAAAAAATCACAAATTTCTATGTTGATTACTTCAATGCAGGAGTTTATCTTATTATAAAATAGATATTAGTAATGTTTGTCCAAGTTATATTTAGATAAGCATATTTTCAAAATTAGAATGGCGTCCACATTTTCAAATATAATAAAAAGTCCTTTCTCAGCTGAGACACTTCCTTCACTTGTCTTCTGAGAAATAGCACTCTTCTTGCTTTTTATTTGCTTTACTGTCCAAAACTTCTCAGGATTTTTGGTGGACATTTTTCCTATTTCTATTGAAATATTTGATTGGGTGCCCCAGGAAGCAATCCTTGGGGTATTTTCTTTGTCTGCATAATCTCCCAACATAATCTCATTCAATACTATGATTATAGAAACTCTATGCAAATAACTCCTCCTTAATTTCAAATTTTTAGAACCAGTTGCTACAACATCTCAATTTTCATTCACAAATTTATTTATGTATTCTCTCACACAATAAACATTTTTTTTTTGTTTGTTTGTTTGCCTGCTAATAATTCTCTAATAATTCTCAGGCACTGTTCTATGTGCTGTAACAATAATCAAGACAGAGTCCTTGCTTTCATGGAGATTTCATTCTGGGAAACTAATAGGGATCTAAGATATGCTCAAAAACAGAACCCCTATTCCCCAAACATTCTCACACACGCAAACATACACATGTACACAAAGATACACACGTACACGTACAGGCATTCATAGACACAAACCTGCATCTTCCCCAACAGTCCTCCATCTGAGGATATAACTCCACAATTCATCAAATGGCTCAGGCAAAAATATTGGATTCATTCCAGACTCTTTTGCTTATACCCCAAATCCTGTCAGCTTCACATTTAAAATACATTCTGAATCACAGCAGTTCTCATAGCATCCATTTTCACCATTCTAGACCAAGCTTGGAATTTTGCAATAGCCTCCTTATTGTCCTCCTTGCTTCCACTGGACTTGCTACCATTTATTCTCCAGACATGCTACAATTATATTATCAAACACAATCCAAATCCTTTCTAATCCCTTCAATAGTTTTCTATAACAGCTGTAATAAAATGACTCCTTTCCCATGCCAATAGCACTGTGTGATTCACTATGGCCTCTATAACATCTTCTACTATGCATAATCTTTCTCACACCTCTCCAGCTACTCTGCCCTCCTGGCTGTTCCTTGAACACAAAAAACACACTCCTTGTGGCCAATGCATTAATTCCTCCTTGGTCTCAAATGCTCATCCCCCAGATATTTGCATGGCTCACCACTTAATTCAGGTTACTGAAGGTATTACCTCCAGAGACAGGCCTTCATGAATTTTCTGACCTAAAACAGCTTCTTACTCGCCTATACCCCCTCAATCTATTATCACGTTTTGTTTAGCCTTTGTTCCTAAACTATTATAAATATACATCTTTTTTTTTGTATTGATTTTCTGACACTCTACTGGGATATCGCTGTCATAGTAGAAGAAACTCTAGTGCTAACTGCCTTCTCTCAAGCTCTGGAAAAGTATTTGTCATGCAAACTGAGGTCAACTAAGATCTGATAAATACAAAAATGAATTTATTAAAGGAATTATAATGATCTCTGCCTCGCAGGACTTTACACAGAGTTGACTCTGGCATGAAATAAAATCCCAAGCTCAATGATGGACAAGCATGCACTAACAATTGTATCTTCCAAGGCTTTTTTTCTTGACTTAAGTGACAAAGAAGAGTAGTTTTGTGGTGTGGAAGATACATAAAATCACTTTTTTTTAATTTTTATTTTTTTGAGACTGAGTCTTGCTCTATTGCCCAGGCTGGAGTGCAGTGGTGCAATCTCAGCTCACTGCAACCTCCGCCTCCTGGGTTCAAGCAATTCTCCTGCCTCAGCCTCCCGAGTAGCTGGGATTACAAGCGAGCACCACCATGCCCAGCTAATTTTTGTATTTTTTAGTAGAGACAGGGTTTCACTATGTTGGCCGAGCTGGTCTCGAACTCCTGACCTCAAGTGATCTGCCCGCCTCAACCTCCCAAAGTGCTGGGATTATAGGCGTGAACCACCGTGCCCATTCAAAGTCCCATTTCCATTTCAAAGTATATAATCCAAGTTACTTGATCTCTACCTTTATTTCCTCTAAAGTTTTACTGACCTTGTAGAGCCATTGTGAGAAATACATGACATAATACAACTTAAATTCCTAGAATTTTGGTTGGCACATTGTAAATGTGTACTACATTTATTTTCATTCTTTTTTTTTTTTTGGTCTCATTCACTTATTGTAATATTTAATGGGTGATATACCATATTTTTCTATATTCCTCTTCCCTGCTGATCTTGAGTGACATTTAGTCAATGAAGCAGAATATTTAGAAGATAGATCATATCACTAACTCAAATACCACGTGATTGTTTTGTGTGAATAAATAATATATAGGCATTCTACTAACCCTGTGGAAGATGGGCACAGTATGGCTTTCATTTTAAATGGCCTACAATCCTTTTGCCCCTAGTAGAAATGAGATAATGCTAGGTGAACTGTTTAATACTCAGTGAATCTCCGATGAATCAAATTATATTAATCATGGTATCTTTCTGCCTCCAGACACACTAACAGATGCAGGGAGGCTCACCATATGAGATTTTTGGCTTTATTCTCTTATTAATCTCTTCTTAGTCTTTTTGTCATTTGCCCCTCCTCACCTTTTAGCTTTGCAGGCCTGAAATTGCAAGTTCAGCTGCTTTGGAACAGGTGGAATACTGGTAGTTTTATGGAACATGTGGCTAATGGGGTCCTTATACGTGGGATGTTTGATGTGTCTAAAAGAGAGATTGCTGTTGCTTTTCCTACAGCTGCTTCGCTTCTCCCTTTAACTTCAGATATCTCAGGAGGAAGAAACAGGGAGTAATAACAAACTATTTTATCCCCTTCATCTTGAATAGCAAGATTTTATAACTGAACTCTCCCATCCCATCTGGAAAGAAAAAAAATTAAAAAAAACTGATGAAATCAGTTGAGTATTTTAATCACATAAGAGATGTAATTTTCAGTCAGAATTTCCATAACCTAGTATCATCATTTGGAACTAAGCCATCATTTACTTCTACTGCTAATACAGCAATAATAGTGGTGATAATGGTAAAAAATTAAAGAGAAGTCACGAATCCAACAGGGACTTCAAAACTGGATGAAGTCCTGTTGAATCTTCTTAGTCATCTCCTCCATCCCCTCCTGGAAGAGCCACCATAGCCATCACAGCCTTATCTTTCATTGTTTCTTTGCAACCAAAGGGCTAGAAAACAGTGTGACATCTCCAGCAAGGATCACTTTAGAGAAAGTTACAGGAATTTTTAAGGCCTAACTTTAATTCTTCAAGGTGCCAAGATTCTGAATGGATTTGCCTTCAGTGATATGACATCACAGTGACAAACTGAAATGAGTCAGTTTTGCTAGGCTTGGTTTACCACACCAATAGCTCCTCACAGAATAAGATTGTATCTTTTATTTCTGTACCTTGAAAATCTCGGTTGTCATCTCTAAGAGTTTACTGAATGAAAATTAGATGGACATTCTAACAGATGCAGGGAGGCTCACCGCATGAGAGACCACCATCTTCTCTGCCCTGGCTCTGACTCTGATGTAATCTTAAGATCAGTTCACTCTTCAAGTCTTTGCTATGAATCTAGTTCAGGCCTTTCATCATCTCTCACCTGGATTACTCCCCCACTTGATAACTCGGGATTATCCCCTCTGTTTTGATCATGTATCCGTTTCTGAATCCCTGTGCCCTTTTCTGTACTGCAAACAAAATTATGTTTCTAACATGAAAATTTGATCAGGACACTTTCCACTTAAAACTGACCAATGGCTTTTTATCCCTCTTGGTTTAAAGTCCAGACTTTAGTTTGTGCATTTGGTTCATAATGTCCAACATGATGCAGCTGTGTTAAATCAACAGCATTGTCTCTTCCCACCATCACTTTTGTAGGATGTGATCCAGCCATAATGAATACTAATGTATACATTCTAAGCCACACATTTTTTCACATTGTAATGTCCCTGGGATCACGATGAAACTCAAAGTCAGTGGTTTAAGTACAGTGTGTTTTCTTTTGCATTGTCGTACAAAATTATAATGTAGTTTATATTTGCTATCAACCTAAATTTAATAGACAATAATATTTTGATTTCTTTGAATATACCAAGTCATCTTAAATTCTGTCTTTTAACATAGACAGACAAACTTCAAAATATCTAAATAATTAACATTCTCCTAGAGGAATGACCATTTAGTTTTTATTGTCCTAACTTCATAGAACTTATATATTTCTTAATGTAACATTTTCAGCCAATCTTTATATAAGACCAAAAAGTAGAGTATATTTATGTCCCCAAAGTTCAACAAAACACTTTTAACAAAATGACTTGCAGGAAAATTCTTGAGTTACGATCCAAGTACAACTGCTAGAATGCCACAGACACTTTTATAACAAACCGAAAAGTGTGCCAAATGTCACGAAGTGTATGCACTCCGCAGAGATTGCTGCCCATAAGAGATGTAGCCCAAAGTCTTTTTGATTCGAGCAATGGCTTTTATATTTACCCTTTATTCTTGCAGAGATTTTGTGATAACATTGAAGAACATTATGGAGAACTTTAAAAAATTGAGTAAGATGTTGAAAATAGAAGATGCTATTGCATACAAAGCATCTGTTAATAACCATGTTAAAATCATAATTAGTGATCAAAATTGTAAACGTTTTACAAAAATAAATAATAAAAAAAAAACACATTTTGGAGCCGATTCCAGTGGCTCATGCCTGTAATTCCCGCATTCTGGGAGGTTGAGGTGAGTGAATTGCTTGAGGCCAGGAGATCAAGACCAGCCTGGGCAACATGGTGAAACCTCATATCTACAAAACATACAAAAATTAGACGGGTATGCTGGTGCCTGCCTGTATTCTCAGTTACTTGAGAGACCGAGGTGGGAGGATCACTCGAGCCTGGGAAGTTGAGGCTTCAATAAGCAGAGATCATGCCACTCTACTCCAGCCTGGATGATAGTGTCAAACCCCATGTAAAAAAAAAACAAAAACTTATATATGTACATATGTGTGTGTGAATGTAATATGTGTATATCACATACATGTATAATGTGTATATATGCACATGCATATGGTATATTGTAAAACCATGTGCAGGTGCATACATATGTTTTACTATGTGCATGCATGTGTACACTTATGGTTCTATATAATGCATATATGCATGGCATACATAATATACATAAGATGGTAGCACATACGACATATACACTATGTGTCATGCTATATATACACATATGTTCATGCATATATACATATGTACACATATGCACATATATACACATATACATATATGTATATACCTATATATATATAGCTATGTTTTAATTATATTTTTAAAAATTCCATGAGGATTAGTGTTGAGATGTGCAATAGATTCTTCAATACTTTGTAGAAGTAATGTAGAACCATACATTTATCATGGCCTCATCATATATAGACATAGCCAAATGACTTTCTTTAGCCAGTGGGATGATGTCAAATACATGGCAAGCAGAAGTCTCACATGTGCTTGTATATTGTTTATATAATTCTCAAAAATTTCAGTGTATTATGATGTTTTGACATTTTTAAAACTTTGCAGAAGAGAGACTGCCCCTCCAGGGCTAGCCAATTCTTAGGGATAGCAAAGGCCTCAGCCAGGAACATGCTTTTGATACGCAAACTAAGCAATTCAGAGCTACACCTCCTCTGTCTGGCCTGTACACACCACAGGAGGCAATGTTCCCCTACTTTAATTATCTCAATAGTAGGTACCAGGCATTTAGGACCACCTGTATCATTTATAGCTCACCAAAATTATTCAAACTAGCCAATCCTAAAATGTTTACCGTGCTCTACTTTTCCCATGGAAATCCCAATAGAGTTTCCAGCCCTGGCTTTTACCTGCTCCTGCTTTGTTCCTCCTGACCACCTGACACTTTCCCTTGTGGTCCTGCTTGGCTGCCATGCCTCCTGTTTCTAGGTTTATAACATAATTTTGTTTCCTGCATCTTCTCCTTTGTCCCCTCTTATGGACACCTGACTGACCATCATATAAAAGAGCACATAACAGCTTGTGTGGTTGGGCTTATTATCTTGTGCCTCTGCTCTTCTTCATGAGAAGATCATGTCTCCAGGAGAGCTAATATTCTAAGAACAATGACAGACATATGGAGAGCCTGGGACTCAACTTAAAGCTTGAGTCAACCCCTGCAAGCCCAGCTGAGATTAGCCAAACCTAAGTCTACATATATATATATGAACAAATATTAAATTCCTATTTTTATAAACTAACAAGTTCTAAAATGGAGTGTTTTGAAAAATTGTTGTGGAATAGCAGCTTTCTACTACCATATAAAACATCATGTAATGATGAAAATGAGACTGCTGGTTAGAGATTTTGCTTAGAGCATCTGACTTTGGGAAAGAATTGTTGATGTTCAACAGGAGATACAGCTCCTATCCTATCCTATTTCTAATAGGAGATAGAAATAGATCCAACCATCTCCTATCCTTGCCATCAACCTAGGGACTCTGACTTCTCTTTTACTTGTATTTACTTGTCTTCTGATCTCCTGAACTGTGCTGAGGGCCCTATGCCCATCTTTTCAAAGCACCCTGTCTTTTTCTATATTATAGCACTTAGCAAATTTTACTCTATTTTTATCTATGCTATTCACTTGAATATCACAACTTGGAGGGTGGAAACAATATGTATTTCCAGCACATAACATGATGTCCGGCATGCATTAGGCTTTTAAAAATTATTGTTGCTGAATCAAATGAATTATCTCAGTTCAGCTCTGTTTTCAAATAATGTGTGAGTTTGAACAAGATACTTTATTTTTGTGGCCTCCGTATCCTTTTTCTGCAATTGGTTGGTCTAAATTATCTCTAAGATTTTATTTCTATAGTATGTGTTAAAGAGCTAAAATTTTAAAAAATCATTTATTTAACTATATAGTTAACAGAAATTTATGTAATCTTTTATAAAGGATCGCTTATGTATATAAACTTGAAAAGGGATACATAATCAAATAAAAATAGGATCCCACAAATAAGATTGATAGATGTTCTATTTAGCTGTATGTCTCCTTTAACCAACATATATGCACACACACACACACACACACACAACAAATATCTACCTTTTTCTTATATTCATTTTCATGATGAAATTTTATGTGATTAAAATTTTATTCCATACTTATTTTTGTATCTTACATTTTATTTACAATTATGTTATGTTCTCATATTTAAGTAAAATACTTAGTTTATTTCTTTCAATTTTTTTACAAAAATTGTAATTTTAAAATTATGAATTTTCCCACTAATTGTAGCTTTGGCTGCAACTCATTAGTCTTAGAATATAGCCTTTTCCACTTCATTTTGTATTAATTTATCTCTTAATTTATTAACAAATTAAGCATCCTACTGTGTTAGTGTGATCAGAACTATTTCAAACACTGAAATTACAACTATGTACACAAAAACAGTAAAGGTCCTGTCTTAAAATAATATAATTTCTAGTATCTGTATTGTTTGAGCTACAGATTGAACAAGAAAATTATACTTCACCTGCCTCTGAGTAAAAAATTATTTCACTTTTCTTTTAAATCCTCAAACAAAATGTACTTGACCTCTCATCACTGATTTGAACAAATATATCCCTGTGTATTAACAAGGTCTACTCAGGGGGTTATAGCACAGGTTCTAATGAACAGGTATTAAGTTTTATTCCTAAGGACTTTCTATAAGGCCAGTTATTGCTGTGGTCATTTGGCCTCTTGAGGCAATTTACATTTCAGACCAGAGCACTTACCATTGAAGTTTAGGAAAATGGTCACTTAACAGTGTTTTATTCAAGAACAATAGATAGGTATTTTCTTTTCTTTACATCTGTGTAAGTGGAGAACTCTCTCAGATTGCTTTCACAAAAGTGAATTTAAGTCACAATTGGGAGAATTACTGTCTGCAACTTTAAAATAGCAGTTTGTTGCAAACTTTTCCTATTATTTAAAAAAAAAAATTTACAGAGACAGGAGCTAGATGAAGCATCATATTATGTTACTTCAGATTTCTTTTTTGAACTGTTGTTTCTTTGAAAAGTAGTATTTTTTTCTTTCTTTTAAAGTGATTTGTTTGTTTTGTTTGCTTCCTTTTTAAAATGTTTTTTACTATAGGAAGCAGAGATCTGAATATGGGTAATTATTGTTAGTGTAACTGCCCAATGGGTTCACCATGCCTGCTGCCTAGTCAGAGCCGATTTATCAAGACAGGGGAATTGCAACAGAGAAAGAGTAATTCACACAGGGCTGGCTGTGCAGAGACCAGAGTTTTATTATTACTCAAATCAGTTTCTTGGAGCTTTCAGGGATCAGAATTTTTAAGGACAACTTCGTGGATGGGGGAGCCAGTGAGTCAGGAGTGCTGATTGGTCAGGTCAAAGATGAAATTATAGGGAGTCAAAGACGAAATCATAGGGAGTCAAAGATGAAATCACAGGAAATCGAAGCTGTATTCTTGTACTGAATCAGTTTCTGGGTGAGCACCACAAGATCATATAAGCCAGTTTATTGATCTGGATGGTACCACCTGATCCACCAAGTGCAGGTTCTGCAAAATATTTCAAGCACTGATCTTAGGGGCAGTTTAGGGAAGGTCAGAATATGGTAGCCTCCAGCTGCATGACTCCTAAACCATAATTTCTAATCTTGTGTTTAACTTGTTAGTCCTACAAAGGCAATCTAGTCCCCAAGAGAGAAGGAGATTTGCCTTGGGAAAGGCCGTTACCATCTTTGTTTTAAACTCTAAACTCTAAACTAAGTTCCTCTCTAAGTTAGTTTGGCCTGTGTCCAGGAATGAACAAGGACAACTTGGAGGTTAGAAGCAAGAAAGAGTTGGTTAGGTCAGATCTCTTTCACTGTCTCAGTTACAATTTTTCAACAGCAGTTTCACTAGTGTTCTATAGGTCAAGTAAAATAATCAGTATCCACCCATGAATTTGCACATGAGGTAGACACTATAGACACTGGGAAGCTAGATCATCAATTTCCCTGCCTCCTCACAGGCAGAGGCGGTTATGTGCCATTCTTGTCTGCTGGGAGATGTGCGATAAAGCCTTTGCTTTATAGATACAGCTGTAGTAGCCTGTCTGCCTACAACTGGAATATGATGACTAAAAGTACAACAGCCCTTGTGATCATTAAGAGGAATGCCAAGAGGTTAAGACTTAAAGACATAATTGAGCTACTTGACAAGCCTTAACCAACTGACTTCTAGACTTCCTTTATGTAAGAAAAAGAAAATTAATATTTGTTTAAATCACCCTTTTTAAGCAACACAGTTAATATTATTGAAAGGTTCGCTAGGCTTATAAATGTTGTGTATCTGATTTTGCAAGCACTTAGAGATTCTGTGACTATCTCTTTGTGTTTGTAATGGTATTATTATCATTATTATTTTCTGAGACATAGTCTGGCTCTGTCACGCAGGCTGGAGTGCAGTGGCATAATCTTGGCTCACCGCAACCTCCATCTCCAAGTTTCAATAGATTCTCCAGCCTCAGCCTCCTGAGTAACTGGGATTACAGGTGCCCATCACCATGCCTGGTTAATTTTTGTATTTTTAGTAGGGACAGGGTTTCACCATGTTGGCCAGGTTGGTCTCGAACTCCTGACCTCAGATGATCCATCCGCCTGCCTCAGCCTCCCAAAGTGCTGAGATTACAGGTGTGAGATATTTTGATGTCATGATGTTCAGAATATTATTTTTCTATCTTTATTGTTAATTATGCCCCTATAGCAACATAAAAGGACCCTCTTCATTCATTAATTTTTGCCTTAAAATTATGTCATTTCATCCATTTATTTTTTCATTTATTTAAAAATATGGATTGAGTGCTGTATTAATAAAGGTTCACTTTGAGATCTCTGATACATTATTCGCAGAAGTACTAGAATGTGATTTTAAAACATATTTTATGTCAATTTACTGTCTAATTATAATTGTCATGTGGGGATGCAAAAGACCTAGAAGGACCACAATAAATTTTGAAAAGATAAACAATTTAGAGTACCAACATTCTTAGTACTAACCAAAATTATAAACTTGTGCTTTTCATAAGACACTATTAAGAGAATGAAAATACAAGCCGCAGATTGGGTAAAAACATTTGCAAATCATAAATTTGACAAAGAGTTTATAACTAGACTGTAAAATACTCTCAAAATTCAAGGAGAAAATAAATAGTAAATTATAAACTAGGCAAATGTCTTAAACAAATGCTTCACCATATACATAGATAGCAAGCACATGAAAAGATATTCAGCATCATTAGTCATCAGGACAATAAAAAGTTAGAACTATAATGAGATACTATGACACACCTATTTGAATTGCTAAAATTAAAAAGACTAATCATAACAAGTGTTGGCATAAAATGTGAAATGTGGAAAAACTAGAACTCTCATTCTTTGTTGGTAGGTATGTAAAATATTATGACTACTTTGAAATAAACTTTAGCAGTTTCTTCAAAAGTTAAACATACACTTACCAAATGGTCCAACAATCCAAATCTTAGTAATTGACCCCAAATAAATGAAAAGATATATTCATACAAAGCCCATGCATTAATGTTCACTGAAGTTTTATTCATAATAGCCCAAAATTAGAAACCACCTAGATATCCATCAATAGGATAATGAATTTAAAAGAAATTATAATTTCTTTACACATACAATATTGTATATATTTTGTATATATCACCAATAAGAAGAAATAAAATATTGTTATATCTTGCAGTGTGGATGACTTAAAAAAAAGCTGTGTTGAGTGAAGAAATTCAGATCAAAAATATCACACATTGTATGATTCCTTTATGTAATACTCAAGAAAAATTCAACCTTAATTATAGTGGTAATAGGTAGATCAGTGGTTGTCTGAGCAGAGATAGAATGGAGGAGTGGAAGTGAGGAATACAAAGTGGCAGGGGGAATGTTTGGGAAGTAATTAATATGGTCATTAACTTGATTGAGGTACTCTGTCATAGATACATACATATATCAAAAGTTAAATTCTATACTTTCAATGTGTATAGTTTATTGTATGTCCACTATACATCTAAGCTGTTCAAAAGAAGAACTGTCAATGTTTTCCCATCATACAGCAAATAAAATAAAATCTCCTGACTATTGCCTTTTAGTACTTTGTAATCTAGTACTTGTTGATCCCCATAGTTTTCTCCTCTACCACTCTCCCAACCCACTGTCCTGTTTTCTTTTTTCATTGATAATGCCAATCTATTTTCATTACTCAGTGACCTTTGTACTCATTTATCCCTGTGAATGGATTTCTCTCCCCTTGACTCTTTCTATATCTGCCCCTGTACCATATTACAAGTCCATATCAGTAAGTTTGTTACCAGAAATCCAAGGCCAATGGCTTAAATTTATTGAAATATATATTCAATAAGTCCAATGGTAGAGCAGATTTCATATCTGATTTAGTCCAGTCACTCATGTGTCTGAGATGCTCTGAGATTTGATAGCCTTAACGTATCTCAGGCTGGTAGTAAAATAGCTGAAATAGTTACAGCTCTCAATCATAGACATGTAAAAAAGTAAAAAGAAATAATGAGCTGATTGTATAATAAGCTTTTCTTAAAGATCTAGAACTAACTCTGTCAGAAGCTCCCTAGCATCCTGTTGGCCTGATCTATTCATTAGGAGGGAGCTACCGCAGACCAAGTAGATGTATTCCTGCATCTGGGGTGGCTCGACTTATATTGTGTAAGCAAGGAGGAACCAGAACTAAGCTGGTGTTCTGTGAGGAAGGATAAAAGAAAAGACTATATCCTGGTGAGACAATGAATAATTCTACCAGTAGATTTCTGTAAAAATGTGACTACCATTGTCCAAAGGAACAATCATCTCTCTTTAGCTAATCTTTCTATTTATTTCCTGTAAACTATGCTTTATTATTTATAATATCTTGTTTTTTAATAGTTATATATTTGATATCTGTCTTCTTTTCTAGAATGTAAACTCCTTAAACACAAAGACATTTTCTGTTTTATTTGTTACTTTAATCCTAGATTCTAGAATAGCAGAAAGAATATAGAAATATATCAATAAAACTAATTCCATGAATGAATGAGTGAATTAATCAATCATTTAATAAATTCTCTCCATTCAAGCATTAATTTGATTTCCATAGCACTAAATAAAGATTTGTATTTTCTGATTGAAATTATTGTAATCCAGGGTACGTGATCCATTCCATAACAATGATGCATATAAAATGTTTGAGATTTGAGAAGCAAATGTCGGTGACATCACTAGAGACTGAATGGAGAAAGTCCTTCAATATTTTTAGTCATTAGGAAAATACAAATTAGAGTCACGTACAATACTACTATCTACCAACTAGAGTAGCCAAACAAACAAATAAAAAAGTGACAACATCAAGTATGGTCAAGGATGTGGAGCAATTGGATCTCTCATACCTTGTTTGTATAAATGTAAGATTGTATTACCATGCTGAGAGTCAGTCTAGCATTTCTCTAAAAAACTGTATATATGCTTATCCTATGAACTATCTTATCAACCCGTACATATTTACTCCTCCAAAATGAAAACATACACAAGTGAGGCCGGATAGGTAGTCAAGGAAGAAACCATGTCCTTGAGACACAGCAACCATGGCGACTGCACCTGCAATACAATAAGCCCCAGCATTCACATTGTAGTCAAGTTCATTCAAGCAAAACTATCTCCTGTAGAGCATGTGCATTTAGATTTTACCTATCCTCGGACTTACTCTTACTCATTGTAATAGTAAAAAGCACACTCCTGGGTGGAGATTTAATGAGACGTGTGATGTAAGAACAAGCATGTACAGCTATTGCACATGTGCACCCAGAGGACCACCAGAATATGCTTATTAGTAACACCTCTTCCCATCCCCCTTATGAATAATCATGAAGACTCCCATAACAGGAGTTTTCCCAGTAACAGTCAACGCTGTCTCATCCTTAGGAGCCGCCAGCTCTGAACCCTCTCTCTCTCTGGGTGTACTGTCTATTCCACACTTAACTTTCAAAATATTCTTTATTCTTTGCAATAAATTGCTCTATGCTGCATCTCCTTTGCGAGATGTGTGCCTCTTGTTTAATTTATTTTAAACTAAGAAGATAAGAACCATGGTTTTACAACAACCATTAACACAAGGGTATTGTCTTAGTCCATTTTGTATTACTGTAACAGACTTCATGAAACTGGGTAATCTATAAAGAAGAGAAATGCATTTCTCATTGTTCTAATGGCTGGGATGTTCAAGATTGTGGGGCTACACTATAAAGAGCCCTCACGTTGCTTCATTACATAGTGGAAGGCATCACATGATATGAGAGTGTACATGCAAAAGAGAGTGGCAAAGAGGGTGGAACTCATCTTTTTATCAGAAACTTTCTCCTGTGATAACTGTCCCACTTCAGCAATAAAGGCATTAATCCCTTCATGAGGGCAGAGCCCGCATAACCTAATCACCTCTTAACGGCCCCATCTCTCAAACCCCCTCTTATATTGGGGATTAGATTTCCAACACATGAACTTTGGGGGTCAAATTCAAACCATAAGAGGTGTTCATAGAAGCTTATTCATAATGGCCCCCAAATATAAATAAACAATGTTATCAATAAGAGATAAGGAAGCTGGAGTATATTCATACATTGTAATACTACTGAGCAATAAAAACAGGTAAACTACAGAAATATTCAACAAAATAAATGTATCTCAAAAACAGTAAAATGAGTAAATGAAGCCTTACACAAAAGAGTGCATATGGTATGCTTTTATTTACATGAAAATCTTCATCTGGAGAATTGACTGGAAAGGACCAGAAGAAACTTTCTAGAATATCATGTACCAAAGTTTTTCTGTAGAGGGCCAGATTGCAAATATTTTCAGCTTGTGGGCCTGATGGTTCCTGTTGCAACTACTCTGCCATTGTAACACAAAAGCAGCCATAAACATGTCAGCAAATGTGTGTAGCTGTGTTTCAAAAATAGCTTATTTACAAAAACTGTTGGGAGTACAAGATCTGGCCTGCCAGCCGTAGATTGCTGCACCTCCATAGACTGACAACAACATCCTGTATCTTGAAAGACATTATACATGGGTGTATGTATTTATTAAAACTCAGTGAATGTACACTGAAGGTTTGTGCATTTCCTTATACTTCAACAAACGTTGGATTCTAGTTAATGATATGTGTGCTGAAGCATTTAGGAAAAAGTATACTGATGTCTGTAATATAGTTTAAAATGTACTTAACAATAAGATTGTAAAGCAGATTAATACTGAGATGAATAAATGGGTAGAAATGTGATAAAATAACTGGGTAAAATGCTAACGGAAGAATACAGGTGGTACATGTAAGGATATTCACCTTAAAATCTTTGTTTTGCCATTTCTATGAAATTTTTCATAATAAAATGTTGAATAGATGGCTTAGGGAAGTTTGTCTGCTAGCAAGTGCAGGAAGTGGCAGTGAAGTAGTGGCAGACATGACTGTAGTATTGGCAACATCATGCAGTGTATAGACCCTTGCAATGTAAGCCAAGTGTTGTAACTTTTTGTTCCAGTTTGACCCTTGGGTGAGTCATCTCAGTTCCCTGTATCTCAATTTCTACATGCACTTTAT
>NW_016809420.1:263342-273270 GCF_001698545.2 Rhinopithecus bieti
TATAAGTGTCCTTCCTGTTTGATAGTTTTCCTTCTGACAGTCAGAAGGACTGTCTGTTGGTCTGTTGGAGATTGCTTGAGGTCCACTCCAGACCCTGTTTGCCTGGGTATCAGCAGCAGAGGTTGCCGAAGATAGAATATTGCTGAACAGCGAGTGTACCTGTCTGATTCTTCCTTTGGAAGTTTCCTCTCAGGGGTGTACTCCACCCTGTGAGGTGTGGGGTGTCAGACTGCCCCTATTGGGGGATGTCTCCCAGCTAGGCTACTCAGGGGTCAGGGACCCACCTTAGCAGGCAGTCTGTCCATTCTCAGATCTCAACCTCACCCTGCTTCAGCTCTCGCTGGTCGGGCTGCAGCAGCTGACCAGCACCGATTGTCCGGCACTCCCCAGTGAGATGAACCCAGTACCTCAGTTGAAAATGCAGAAATCACCGGTCTTCTGTGTCGCTCGCGCTGGGAGTTGGAGACTGGAGCTGTTTCTATTCGGCCATCTTCAATGCAGATATCTCTACTTGCACTTTTAATGACAGAGACTCATTAAATATTTGTTGAGTTAATGTTTGATATATTGACATACAAATTGAAGGAAATGGATAAAATAATCTCTCAGGTCCCTTCCATGTTTTCTATGACTCATTTTCATTGAGTATGTATCAGATTACACATCTCTACCATTACTTAAAATATTTTAACAATTTATATTATGCCTAATTATGTAAATTCTACCAATAACATAATTTTAATAGATGAACTAAAATTTGCATTCACAAATGAATGGTAACTCTCAGGAGTAGATCCCTTGGAAAGTCACGTAACTATGTCAGCTTGGTAAGAAAGTCATTGTCAAATATAGCAATATAATTACACTATTCTTTTCAATGCTTTTCCCCAAATTTAAAATGTGTAAATAAATGTGCATATGCTTCCAAACTAAAGTTTGGATCTAACAGTAGCTACTTGGAAAGACTATTCCATTCAATGTAACACATTTTTGTGCTGAACTGTAAGCATCTGATTACTAGCTGAGGTATAAGTTGTTAAAATACCCCTCATAATTTATCTGGTTCAAGCAGCAATGAAATTGTGGCAGATGATGCATAAATATCAAGCACTTCCTTTGTTTGCAGCTGTGCTCTTACAGAGTTTCAAGCTGTGTAGGAGAAAAAGAGACAATTGTGACATGACACCCTTAAGTACTTATTACATCATCCTTGGTATTGAGCTAACAATAACTAAAAGAATTACATTTTTATTAGGCACCCAGAAACAATAAAATATTCATTTACCTTACACTGCATATAAAGCTATGTTTTCAACAGCTTGTTTCTTATATAGGATTGCCATAATATGATTCTCAGAACATTAAGCACCAATGCAATTATTAACCTCCTGTATACAGCCATCTACATTAAATGCTGTTAGATGAAATGCTCTTACAAATACTGTATATCCTTATAGAACTATTATCTACATTTTCTCAAAATACCATGCTCAACTGGATCAATGGAATTAGTGTTTTGTTCTTATAATGATGTGGATGAGCCTAAGGCTGAATGCTGGAGAAAGAGAGCTTTATGGCTCCCAATTCATTGGAACATGCAGGATTTGGGGGAGACCATGCCCTCAGAACTAGATCTCCTACACCCAGGTCACTTTTCTTTAGGCATTTTATTTTGTTTTATTTCTATGAACCCCTTTTGGCCTTGATTTTTTAAAAGAGTTGCACTCTTTAAGAAGTTTTTGTGTACTTCATATATTCTCTGAGATACAAGCACTGAGCAAGACTGCCAGTGCTCAAGAAATGCCCATCAAGGAGCCATGACTTTGCACTAACAGTGATTTCCAAACCTGTTTGCATGTTAGAATCTCCTGAATGTTTTTAAATGTCCCAAAGCCTAGGACACACCCACAATCAATTAAATCAAAGTCTCTTGTGATGGGCCAAAGTCATTACTATTTTTTGAAGTTCACCAGAGTACAATAATTTGTAGACAAGTTTGGGGACAACAATTGGATTAGGAGTAATAAGTAAAAATCTAAGGGAAGATGCCATGAAAGCCAAATGGTCCGGAGTTGAATTTTGGTTTTAGAAGAAAAAAAATGAGAGATAATATGACATTATAACTCTTAAACCATTTTTTCCTCTGTATGTGAAAGGTTAAAGTTAAGTACCTTTGAAGATATTATCAGCCCTGATATTTTGATTGATTAGCAACAGCCACTAAGCTATACACGTGTAGCTCTTTGGACATTCATTTTAAAAGTAGCAGCTTTAAGAAAAGAAATTAACAGTAGTTTAATGGCTATTTAGTAAAGATTATATTGGGAAGCTTTAACATGCATGTATATTCAGTAAACACATATGGAAGTTTGTCCGAAAACAAGAGAAAGAGATAAGAAGTTACATACTGTATTATATATTTTAATAAAAACAAAGACGAAAAAAGGCATGACATTTTGTTTTGTTATATGTCTTCATGAGTTGGTAAGGTGGCCTTATACTACATACAAAGACATGTATCAGGCTGTGCATGGCTTTTGGGTTTCACAAAGAGCTACACTGTTTTTCTGAATTCAATCATATTTTTGCTGTCTGATTAAGTTACTTTGCAGGGCAAAGTCTCCTGAAAAAGGTATTATGTGGTTTATATTCAATATATTTTCCAATTATATTCATAATAGTAGACATATTTCTAGATAATTTGATTCAGAGTCAAACCTGAGATTGTAAACTGATGAGGCATAAGCACCTACTGGTGTCAACATTTTTAAGAGATTGTTGTTGTTATCCTCACCATCAAATTTCCCCTGTTGGTCGGGTGCGGTGGCTCACGCCGGTAATTCCAGCACTTTGGGAGGCCAAGGCGGGTGGATCACGAAGTCAGGAGATTGAGACCATCCTGGTTAACACAGTGAAACCCTGTCTCTACTAAAACAATACAAAAAAATTAGCCAAGTGTGATGGCAGGTGCCTATAGTCCCAGCTACTCGGGAGGCTGAGGCAGGAAAATGGCGTGAGCCTGGGAGGCAGGGCTTGCTGTGAGCCAAGATCAGCCAGTGCACTACAGCCTGGGGGACAGAGTGAGACTCCATCTCAAAAATAAAATAAAATAAAATAAAAATGAAAAATAAAATAAAATAAAATTTCCCCTGTTTTGGGTTATTACATCCTGACAATGTTAAGTCTTGTCAGAAAAAATAGATTTAGTGGGTAGGATTTTCTAATAAAAAATATAAATTATATAGTTACTGTTTTGAATATTGTGATGGTTAATTTTAGGTGTCAACACGACCAGATTAAGGATTACCTAGAGAACTAGTGTAGCATTATTTTGGATGTGTCTGTGAAAGTATTTCCAGAGGAGACTGGGTTGCTTGTGAGTTGGTGGACAGAATGAGGAAGACCCACCCTCAATGTGGGCGGTCACCCTCAAATCCACTAGGAGCCCAGATAGGAAAAAGGGGATTTCCCTTCACTCTTTCTCCCTCTCCCTCTCTGCTGGAGCTGCAACACTCTTCTCCTGCCTTTGGACATCAAAATTTCAGGCTTTCTGAGCTTTGAACTCTGGGACCTAACCAGAAGCTCCCTGGTTCTCAGGTCTTTGACCTTGGACTGAGAGTTACACTACCAGCTTCCCTGGTTCTGAGGCCTTCAAAATTAGACTGAGCCATGCTACTGACATCTCAGGCTCTCCAGCTTGCAGATGGCCTCTCCTGGGATTTCTCAGCCTCCATTATCAAATGAGTCAAATCCCTTAATGAATCTCTTCTCATCTTTCTATCTATCCTATTGGACCTGCCCCTTTGGAGAATGCTGACTAATACAAACATTATTACAGAGAAGCAGCCCTAATATGTTTGGTGCTGTGACATGAAAAAAAGGAAAGACTTTCATGCCTAACTTCTAAAATAATTTAAGGATTTTAAAAGTTTTTAAATAAATATAAATTTACGTGGATAAGTAAGACTGTGACAGTATTGTGCAGTTGGTCAGCATATAATAAAATATTGATCAATTTTTAATATAGCCATTTTCGGGTATTATAGATTCAAATAGTGAACATTGAATGCTTTATATGTTCACCTGAGTGAAGTAAAAATAAATGTTCTATCTTGATTGTGAATTTTTTTAATTGAATCTAGTTTAGGGCAGGTAATTTTGTAAACACTTTTTGTGTGCTTAGTCTTCACATATGTTCTCAGAAAGTGCCAAATATTTATTTAAATGGTGGCAAGGACCTTTGAAGGAATAAAATTACAGAGTTCACATGTCTTTGTTGTCCCAGCACAGTCTTAAATTAGAATTTTCAGTGGCAATAATTGGAAGCATTGATATGATTTAAGGAACTCATTGATTTAAGAGATAATGTTGAAATTTGTATATACTACCTCTACACTTTATGGATAAGCAAATAGTAATTCCAGTCACCCCTCACTTGAACAAGAAGGAATCAACATATTGGTACTAAGCAGTTAAGATCCTGGCCAGTACATTTGTTTTGTTTTGTGTATTTAAAACATTTCAAAGTTATTTTCCAATATTTTAAAAATTAATAAAAGTTAAACATTTAAACACGTTTTCAAATTTTAAAATTGGGAGATTTTATATAAATATCCTGATTTCTGGTTTATCTTGAAAAAGCCACCATTGGGCTATCTATCACTGCAGGTTTCTTCTCACCTGCAATATTTGGATAGAGCAAGTAGCTGCTGTCTTCTATAGGCAGGCATCTGTTACGCAGTTTAGCATAATGTCCACCTGGCTCGCCTCGCCTGTCTGGCTCCTAAAGACACTTGAGTACATAGTCCTCAGAATTTCTATTTGAAAGCTCTGTACAGGTTAGTGGATAAAAAAATGGTGGTGATTTCAGACACCTAGGATTCTAAATTATACCACACTTCTTTCCCCACTTACTGTAGAGTTGGTGATGATATAACATCTGGCCCTTGGAATGCAGGTAAGAGCAAAAATACTTCAAATGGTAGATAGTAATTATCTGCATATCCCTAACTCTTATGCCTCCAATGCTGCTTTTGTTTGATTAGATTTTTAGTTTTTCAGAACTTGAAAACTATCATACAAAATAACTGTTCCTAAACTCATTGTCTCCCCAGTCTTGTGTTACAATTGCACCTCCAAAACTAGTTAACTGGAAAGGAAGAAGAGTTGGCAAAATCAGCTATTGGCTGGGTGAAGATTGTCAGGGAAAGTCTAGAATTGGCTGCTACATCAAGACACGCAATGGCAGGCTGGGCATAGTGACTCACACCTGGAATCCCAGCACTTTGAGAGGCCAAGGTGAGAGGATAGCTTGAGGGCAGGAGTTGAAGACCAGTCAGGGCAACAAATCAAGACCCAGTGACTACAAATAATAATAATATTATTAATATTAATATTAATATTAATTAGCCAACATGGTGGTGTCTACCTACAGTCTCAACTACACTGGGGGCTGAAGCAGGAGGATTATTTGAGCACAGGAGTTTCAGGCTTCACTGAGCTATGATCGTACCACTGCACTCCAGCCTGGGTGACAGAAGAAAAATAAATAAATAAAAACATGCAATGGCATTTGTACTTGCCTCCCTTTGGCCTACCCACTGAGTCTGGATGCTACCGTGGTGGACAGCTCCATGTGAATTCAGAAGTATCTTGTGCAGATGGCATCTTATCTCAAGCAGAACAGTAAGTCTCTTCATGCTTTTCTTTTCCTACCCCCCTCCCAATTTTTTGACACAGGTCCCCTGGCCTATGCAAAACTGCAATCTGGAAGGGAAGTTAATGCTCTTGGGGGCAGCTTTCAACTAATGGGGCCTGTGGGTCAGTGGATAAATATTTTAGCCTTCCGTCCTTCAGAAGACAAGAAGACAAAGGATGGATTAGATTTTCTTTCCGTTTTACTAGTACTATAGTTGGAAAGTTCCACAAAGCAGTGAAAAACATATACAAAAGGATAGATTATATCCCTATATCCACAGTCAAGAGGCAAGGGCATTTTATTCGCCTGAAAATTAGTAGCATGCTATATATTACCAGGAAGAATGGTGCCAAGAGATAGAGTTGATGGATATCATTTCCTTATTCAGTTTAGTGCACAGCAGGCAAAGTGGTATCCTTTTTTTTTTTTTTTTTTTTTCTTAGAGAGAGATAGAGAGACAGAAATAGAAAACCACAGGCAGGAGAGAGACAAGCATATGGAAGGAAAGGCCAAAGAAAGGATGTGGCAAAGAGTGATGAGACACAAACTGCACTTGACAATGACATCTAGGGTGACATAGAAACCTGTATGATAATTTCGGCAAAAAGAACTTTCTGATTAGCTGTACATTTGAGAATTTCAATAGCATTAGTTTGGAAGTAGAATTTCTCTACCTTTTTTTTTTTTTTTTTTTTTTTTTGCCCTTTAAGATAGAAATGTGACACTGTTTTATATATAGGACATATCCTCTGTTCCAACAGTATACTTGGCATGTTGCTCTAGTTACTCAATAAATGTATGCTGAATAATGAATGAATAATGTTCAGAGACCATGAGTGAGGTGTTGTGTTAATTGGTTAGTTCTTCAGAGTGTTTAGCCAATACATTTACCCAGATTTATTTATTAATTACTTTCTATTCCAAGTGAATGATATTATACCAATTTTTGCTTTAGCTTTATTTCAATGACAACTGAATTCAAATGAGAAATTATTGCTTCAGGGGCCAGGGAATAACATATTTTTAATAAATTTGCCACAATTATTTATTAAATGAACAAAACACTTGCATTTTTGAACATGCATCTCAATCTAAGTAGCTCTCCAATATTAAATTAAATATAATTAAACTACTGATCCCATAAACATACAGGTCGAACTGTGAAATTTGACAAGGATTCAAAATTGTGAGCCTTATTTAAAGTTTGAATAAATAATAAAAGTGAACTTCACTTAATTGGTGTTACTATTCTTCATGTACCTTATTATTTGATTTTGTTAAATTAATTGCCTAGTATGTTTTATTCACATGGTTAGGGGTTGGAATATACAGATGAGTAAGACACAGTCTCTGCCACAGTGTGGTGAGCATTGTCACTACTTACAGCTATGGAATATCTGAATCTCTTTCGTAGAGTTGGCTATATTTTACTATATGGATTTTATTGGTAGTAAGAGACCATTCCCTGTCATAGGAAGTTAATATACCCGATTCCTGCTTTTTCAGACTTCTTATAACAGAGACTCAGGAACATGATCTACTTTCTGCCCATCAGTGACATTGGTGCTGACTTTGCCACAAAAGCTCACACCAGAAAAATGGAACCATGGATCTCTGACAAACAGGAGTAGGATTTCTCTGCCAAGAATTCTATAGGATTGAGTTTTCCATATAGTAGTGGCAACAGAGACAGCCATAACATCTGGTGATTGGTAAGAAAGGGTGACAGTGGTTTCCCGACCAGATAAATTCTCCAGATGGTATTGTTAGCTGAGGCTGATTCCATAGATGTCATTCATCTGTTTCCATAGGTTTCCCATTGATTCATCTGGCTATATAGTATCCTTTTAACAAACTCCTTTTCTCCTTCATTATCCAAAATTAAATTACTGGTTACAACTAAGAAGACTGAATGATATACACACACACATTTCCTTCAATTTAGTACCAGAAGATAGACACATGACTACTTTGATTTTGATTATGTTGATACATTCTCAATAATATTAATAGTTTTTATGATAAATAATCCACCCATAAATGTATGGAAACTAATATGCATTGAAAATGTCATAAAGGTAGAGAAACTGAATGTGTTGAGAAACTGTCATGGGCCTGACATCACACTTACTAAAATTTTGTCACATTTACTTGGCTATGAATTGTATAGTTACAAACATTTTTGCTTTGTCTTTTGCCACTAAAGAATATTATAGAATTAAAACAAGAACATCCATGTAGTATGCAGAACACAATTCTTGGTATGAGGTGAATGCTCCAAAATGTTAGTTCCACATACTTAACATATTACATGTTTGCAAAATAGGTTTCATGTTAGTTTTACAGGGAGAGTGATGGTGACAAACGTGGGGTAGGACAAAATTAAGCTAGTATCCAGTAGGCATAATATGAAAAATGAGCCACCAGGGATGCTGGCTCATGCCTATAATCCCAGCACCTTGGGAGGCCAAGGCAGGCAGATCACCTGAGGTCAGGAGTTCGAGACCAGCCTGGCCAACATAGGGAAACCCGGTCTCTACTAAGGATACAAAAATTAACCGGGCATGGTGCTATGCGCCTGTAATCCCAGCTACTCAGGAGGCTGAGGCAGGAGAATCACTTGAATCCAGGAGGTGGAGGTTGCAGTGAGCTGAGATCACACCATTGCACTCCAGCCTGGGCAACAAGAGCAAAACTCCATCTCAAAAAAAAAAAAAAAAAAAAAGAAAGAAAGAAAGGAAAAAGAAACAGAGAAATGATAAAATTAATTTGATATTGAGAAATATGTAGATATAGGCCATTTGGTAATTAAAAGGCAGAATCCAATAAAAAGAAACATAAATTAGTGTGTCTTATAAGAAAGCATTTTATTCAAATTTGTATATAAATTCTGTTCAAACCACATTGAGCACAGACTTCTTTTTTGAACTTAGAATCATATATACAACTGCTATTTAACTCACCCCAGTTGGTGAGCACAAGCCTCTGCTTAGTTTCCTAAGGCTGCTGTAACAAAGTACCCCACTGGGTGGCTTAAACAACAGGAATTTATTGTCTCAAGTTCTGGAGGCGATAGTCTTAGATCAAGGTGTTGGCAAGGTGAATTCCTTCTGAGGGTTATAAGGGAAAATCTATTCCAGGCCTCTTAACCAGCTTCCTGTGGTTTGCCTGTAATATCTGGCATTTCTTTACTTATAGATATATCACCCTCATCTCTGCCTTCATTTTTATATGGCGCTCTCCCTGCGTGTGTGTCTCTGTGTTCAAATTTCCTTTTCATAAGGACATGGTTATACTATATTAGGGTCACCCTAATTACCTTGTCTTAACTTGATCACCGGCAAAGATCCTATTTCTAAATAAGGTCACATTCACAAATACTGGGGGTCAGGACTTCGACACCTTTTGAGGGCACACAATTCAGCTTGTAATAGTCCCCCAGTGCTAGTATATCTAAATACAAACCCTTGGTTTCTTCTCTCTCTCACTTAAGTCTTACCTTCACCAACCAGTCTTATCTTCCTGTACTTTTCCCCCTATTGGATAAATAGTGTCTTCATTTCTCTATTTTTTCAGGGCACTAGCCTGGAGAGACAATATAGTAGATGGGTAAAATACTGCATTAGAAACAGAGAGCCTGGGTTCGAGTTCTTTCTCTCCCAATTCAAAGCTGTATAGCCTTAGCAGGTTACCTAATCACTATGTGGCTCAGCATTCTCATGTATTATATAGAGATAACAATAATACCAACCCACAGGTTAAGAATCAAATGTATAAGACAATTACAAGACAGGAAAAACATAAGAAATCTCTTCATAGAAAATAAGGTAAAACTAAATAATAATAGGAGAAAAAAATAAAATGTTTAATAATGTAAGTCATCTTGGGTTGTTTAAAAAATAGTCTTCTTTCAGATATAGCTTATTTAAATATAAATTAAATAAATCCTATTATTTAAAAGCTGAAAGAAAATCAGCCTAAAAGGCAGGGGAAAATCATTCCAGGAAATATATACTCTAAATCAATATTCTAAATTTCTTTTAAAAAAGTAAGAATTGTATTTTGTATGTATGTATATGCCTTTTATATTCAAAAGTGTGATAAATCAGTAGGATTTTGCCATCTTAAAAGAGTAAATAGATTGAAAATTGTAATAACACATGTAGAGAATGAATCACTTCTTGCTTATAGTGGGAATGTCAACTCAACATCTGGACCACACAGAAGTGA
>NW_016809420.1:273414-276981 GCF_001698545.2 Rhinopithecus bieti
AATTTTTATTATAATTTTTTTTTTTTTTTTTGAGATGGAGTCTCACTCTGTCACCCAGCCTAGAGTGCAATGGCACAATATCGGCTCACTGCGACCTCCGCCTCCTGGGTTGAAGTGATTCTCCTGCCTCAGCCTACCAAGTAGCTGGGATTACAGACACGGGCCACCACACCCGGCTAATTTTTTATATTTTTAGTAGAGATGGGGTTTCACTATGTTGGCCAGGCTGGTCTTGACCTCCTGACCTCCCAAAGTGCTGGGATTACAGGCATGAGCCACTGTGCCTGGCCGTATTATAATTTTTAAATATAAAAAGAGAAATTATAGATTCATTGTTATTTAGTATAGCCCTGTTTTCTTCCTTTAAAAACTTCAGGATTTATTTAAAATCTGAGCTTATGCTCTTATCATCTCTGAGGAATCATAGGGCAGAAATGATGATTCTAATTTATGCCTATAGCAAATGAGTACAGACACAAGTGAAATAGCTCATTCAAACTCAAACGGAATCATTGCCTGAAGCTTAAATAGAAAGTCTGTGGTTTCTGTTTGGCCAGTCCTAATTTCTAGTTCCAACTGTAGTCACATCATGTTGTTTTATGAAGCTATTGCACAGTGAATACAAAATCTCTGTTAATATATGCAAATTAGAGCAGAACTGCAATTATATCAATAAACTTAATGAACTCAGGTGAAAGTATTTAATATGACTTTCATTACTTCAAATATTGCAACTTACTATTTACAAGTGTAGTCGCAGTTGATGATGGTTAAAAAACAATCTCCCCAGTAAAATTTCTTCTCTCTGCACGTTTACATATTTTAAAGTAGTTGGTGTAAGATCTCTGTTAGATTAGCAGAATCTATTTTTCAACTAGTTTTCTATCTCCTGTATAAAATAGCTTGCAGTCTCTCCCTTTCAATTCTGTCCTTTAAAAAAAATCAAATCTGGAAATTTTCAGTACTACCAGCATCTGTGAGCCTTACATAGCCATGTTAGCAAACTCACTATGATGTTATAGCCTATGGAAAAACTTGAGTTATGAACTCTGATAACCAGTCCACTAAATTAACTATGTAGGAAGCAGGCAGAGATGTTCCCTCTCGACTCTCTTTTCAGGTATGTGACAAGAGGAAAGAATGAACTTTTCCCTCTTACAGATACTGAGTGTGGTCAAGAGAATGTCAAGGACCTACCACATGGTCCACAAACTTGCTGTAGTGATGCTGGAATGCAAGAAAGGTTGCTTGTCTTTGTTCTACTTTCAGTTGATCTGGAGTCACAAAGGCTGGGTGCGCTCTGGAGAAGTGTCTTACAGGTAAATGACAGACTACCAAGAGGTACAACCAATTACCATTTTATTTTGAGGGGAAGTTATATATCATTTAGTGGGAACTGATAACTCTAAAACTCACCTACTTTTTAAAAAAATACTGAGATTGGGTTCAAGTGATCTTTGTGATTTTGCATGAATATCAGACCTTCTTTGATTTATAAAATTGCCTATTACAATTGAACCTTTTGTGTAGATTGTGTTCAATATACTTTATGTTAGAATATGTTGAGTTGCTAAGTTTTATAAAAGAATGTTTATAAATGGACATTTTCATAAAATGATGTTTTTGCCTTCAATGACATTTCTTATACTTTCAAACAGACTGTTTACATTATGGCTTGTTGTTAACAACAAAAAACACATTGTGTTGTAAAGAAGGAAATATTGCAACATTCAGTCATAGGCATTCCCATAATCCTCCTATGACAATATAATTGCTGTTTAGTTAATAAGCCTAAGTACCAGTGATGAATGTAAGTTTATGTATGGCATATTGATGATAATATCTGAGTAGCATAAGCTGCCAAATGAGAGGCAACAAAAAAGAAATATTGCAGTCCAAATTGCATTCCAAATAACTATTTTTCTCACTGTGCAATCAAAATTGTATAGTGTACAGTTATTTCCATAAACACCCATTGGTGCTGTAGAATGAAAATAATAACTTCATGTGATTCACAGCAGATGCTGATAACATAAACCTACACACCTGTGATGAATAGGATTTAGTAATTTCTCCATGATTAAGGAAATTGCTTACTGTTCTGCAATTGCAATGGGTTGTTTATCTTTTCTATTAGACTTGTAATTAATCATCAAGGCATGAACTGCTTGATGCCAGGTAGATTTAACATTCTGGGATGTATGTTAGAATTAGACACAGAATATGTTGTACCATAAATGAAACACATGAGATGCTCTCCAATATTTCTTTGTTTGCCAGCAACATGTAGGGTAAATGAGATCTAGTGAAAGGGAGAGTATAAATCAGCGGTGCAAAGTGAGTCTTTCTTAGTTCAAGCTAAATGGTAGACTGTCCTTTTTTACACTTGTAAAGTTTTAATAGATCTATTTTGCTATTGTTAGTGAAAGGAGAAAATGGGTTTCTGCTAATTTAAGTGGGCAAAGTATGCACACTTTAAAGGGTAACAAGATAATAAAGTAAATAAAACATTGTCACAGTCTGCATAAGGACAGGATGAAGCTGCAGTAATTCAGGAGTCCACTAAGGAAGCTAAAGCTCTTAGCTCACTCCAGTAAAACGTTCTAAACAGAGTCTTTATGCAGATGAAAATGCATATAAAGGACCCTCTGCCTCCTGGTAATATCAAGAGAGAAGAGAGGCAGTGAGAAACATTAAAATCATCGTATCGTTGGCAGTGTACTGCCATGAAGTATGCTGAATGAAGACACACCTTAAAACTGTATGTATAGGATGAAGCTTTCTTTTCCTACAATGGTTTTTCATAAAATTATTTTATACATTAACCTCAGTATTATACTGTCACTATGCATAATGTTTACTGGAGTGGCTTGTTTTGCTTTCATCAATATTTTAATAATTTACGTGGGTGAGGCCTTTTTTCAGGAAGTTTTTAAAGACTAACAGTGGGTTTGATCCCTCAGAGCTTTGTATTGAGCTGTTTATTGATGAAAGAAATCACCGGAAGGTAAAAGAAAACTGACCTGTTCTATCAGATAGCAGTAAGTAATTTAGAAATCTGAAATAGTAATAAAAATATGAAAATCATGTGGGGAATAAAAATTCACATATTTTACAACCGTTTTATATATGGCTTATACTAAGCTTTCAGTTCAGTCAAAAAAATTGAATCTGTTGACAATGTGATAAAAAGTAGTTGTGATACTCTAGAAATATCTGAAATAAAACGGTTTTCATGAAATATGCAAGATTCTTGATTTTTCAGGGAAAAGATTAAATTGTGATGATTCTATTTTGAAACTATGGCAAACTACAATTCACAGGCTGAGTGCAGCCACTGCCTGTTTTTGTAAATAAAGTTTTATTGCAACACAGCCATGACCGTTTGTTAATTTATTGTTCATGTGTACTTGGGAGTTACAGTAATGGCAGAGTTCAGTAGTTGTGACAGTTTGCCTACAAAGTCAAAAATATTTATGATCTGGTCCTTTAAAGAAAAATGTTTGCCGGCCGAGCGCGGTGGCTCAAGCCTGTAATCCTAGCACTTTGGGAGGCCGAGGCGGGCGG
>NW_016809420.1:280070-304728 GCF_001698545.2 Rhinopithecus bieti
AATAAATAAATAAATAAATAAATAAATAAATAAATAAATAAATAAATGAAAAATGTTTGCCAACCTCTAGATCAAATTATTTAAACTTTACTTTTTGGTAGTCACTTAAATTGTGGGAAATGGTAACAAACTCAGATACATGTGACTCTCCAGATGCACAAAGCAAGTTCTGTAAAGTTTGGTGAATTGTTGATGTAAGATTTCTTCAAGGACTAGATTTGCCTTTGTAAAATTATAGAAACTATTTTGTTATCATTATTTTATCTAAATGACAGTTCAGAATTTCGCTTTGTTCTTACTAACCCACACAAACTCCAATGGAAAGTGTTGATTTAAAATGTGAATCGAGGAGCCTTATTACAAAAATACATCCTCAGTCAGTTCCTTTTCATAGTCTAAGATGTTGAGTTGCAATTTTAAGCAGTTTTCCATAGAGCAGACTTGTTTACAATTGACTAGCCCTAAGATAGTATTAAATTATTCCAACAATGCACACCTTTGGGGCTAGTAAAAAACCTACTTGGGGAAAAAAAAAACAAAACCCACAACAAAACAAGCAAGGGCATATAAAAGTAGCTTTTCTCCTGGAAGGTTCTTCAAGTATATAAGGGGCATGGGCTTAGGTAAAATAGAATTAAGAGAGAAAGAACAGGTAAATATAGAAGATTCAAATACACATAAATACTAACTACGTTCATATTTTTTGTTATAAACATTTATCTGCTGCACATGGACATCACGTATCATGAACATCGGAAAAGGAAATTCAATTAAAAAAATCAGGCAATCACAATGTAGGCTAACCTATATATGCATTGTATTAAATATTTAGGAAACAGCAAACAAACATGTTTTGGAGAATCTGAGATGCCCCAGTGTTCTCTTAAAACTCAGAACTATTTAACATCTATTTTTTACAGACAATGAAAAGAAGTTATGATGACTTTCTAAAGGAACAGCCCACAATGCATATTTGAAATGCCATACCAGCTGCTTAAATTTTGATATTCTGGAGGTGTGTGTGACTACCTCTCATTTAATAAATTGTTTTCTTTCTCATTGTTTTCTTTTCTGAAAAGAATCAAAAGTTAAACTTGCTCTTGTGTCCCCCTGCCTCCTTGGTTCTACTTGCCCCTGCCATGTACAGTACATGTCTTTTGCTCACCCACTCTTCAATTTCGGCCTAACTGTGAAATTATATCAGTAACAACAGAGGAAAAAACATCTAAATTGTGTTTCAAATCTAAATAACGAGGCAGTTTACTCAATAGGGATATTCAGGATACTTTTGTTTTCCTCCCTCTATAATGTTTGTAATCTCTACGAGCTCTGTTTGGCATAGAATTTTCTATAATCTTTCTGGTTCAATATTTGAGGATTCTGAAAATGTATTGTATTTTCTTGTAACAAATAAGCATTTTTAAAGGTCTGTGGCTTCTGCTCAGAGTCTGTATATAGCAAGTAGCAGATGGAATTTTCACTCTGATAACTGTGAAGAACTGCTCTTCACATATAAAAATAACAGTGCAGCTGAGATGTCTCTTTCCAGATATGCTTCAGCCATGTCTAGAAGTGTAATACCCACAACTACCTCTCTCTAACATAACCTGTTTTTAGAGCTTCTAACCAATGTGACATATAAAATGCAGGAAGTGGACATTCTTTTTTATTAGTATGGAAGCATATGAGTAATAGATTATATCCTCTGGATGATTACTTATTTGTGCATTCATTAAAGTACAAAATGAAATATAACAATGTATTCTTCTGTTTCCAACAGAATTTCATTGACAAAGAATCCAGAGAAATGCAGAAAAACTATACTGAAAATAACATGTATGTTCTTGGCTGCACAAATATGTACTACTTCAAAGTGAATACTGAATTATATTTGAGGCACTTAGACTTGATTCCTACCCTTTGGAATGTCTACGTTAGAGTTTGTTGGTGGTAAATGACAGCAATATGGAAGAGTGGTCAGAAGCATGGACTCTGGAGATAAAATTGTTGAAAAGTTTTAATAATATAATGTTGTAAATAGTATAGTGCTTGGCACATAATAAATAATCAAAAATTACATGCCATGATAATAATTCTTCTTCTTATAATAATTATTGTTATTACCACCACTCCTAATTTTACTACCAGTAGCACCATGAGTTTAATTTGGTGGGGAACATATTACAGCCAAAATATTCTTTTTCTCCAACATTGCTGCCATATTTGCACTTGAGAATTTTCCATGGATCTGTTTTTTATATTGTCCCAACTAATGTCATCTGACCCAACATATGGAATGATAGCTGGTCCTTGACTTTTGTAGTTATAAACTAGATTCTTTTATTTGAGATTAGTGGGATTAGAGCAGCATATTTCAGGAAATACAGAGAAGTGAGTATAGAAGTTACTATTAATTTAACTGAATCTTTTCCTACTCATACATATAATTACCTTTGTTGAAAGAGACATTAGAGCCACCACCCATAGTTACCCCTCAAGAAAGGGGGTTTGAATTATGCACACTTAGTTGTTCCAAGTGTAGTTTAGTGTAGCAGATAAGAATTTCACATCATAAACTAAAATGTGAAAATAATATGACTTTGTAGTTTAGTTTATATTTTAAAGCCCTAATAGGATAATAGATTTTACTCTGTTGAGATTCCCAATTTTCAAAGAGTCACGTCTGATTTTCAGAGTTGTTATATAGTGCCAAGTCATTGCTGGAGGCAGGGAAAGCTTGAATTATCTGTTCACTCAGGCACTGGACAATGCCATGATTATCCAATTGTGTTCTATTAAGTCAACAATACTAATTATCTTCCAAAGTTTTCCCTGGTCTTTTCTGGGTGGCTTCACAGGAATTGGAACACTCTCCAGTCATTCTTGCAAGGTTCTAGGACTACCAAATGATTTATTTGGGTGTTTGAGATATAAAAGCCACTACGTGCTGTTTTATTTTTTGGTTTTCAACCTATTGCAAACTTCTCTCCTCGAAAATTCTGAAACCTTTTCTTTCTTTGTATTTAATGTGTGAAAGAAGACGACAAAAAATACCTGGTAAATAAGAGGGAAAATAAGTTAATATTTACAACATTGTCTTTACACAGGAGTTAATGGACAATAGCCCCCACCCCACATTCCTCGACCCTCCCCTTACCTGTCTAATGGGTTGAGGATTTGAAGATCCACACCACAAATATGGTAATATGTGGAGAAATTGCCTTTATGAGAAAGCTCCTCTGTATTCACTAGGACAGAGCCATGGCACTGTGCTCATGCTTCTCTCCATGGTTATGCAAAGCCTCGTATTATGCACAAGTTCTAAAAAAATATGCAGGAAGGGATCCAAATATCCAAGATTCAGAAGGTAGCATTGTCATTGGTGGCATTAGGCACCAAATATTTTGTGACGGATTTTTGATTTGTTTGCTTGGTTTGGTCTAGCAAACAGGAAGAATTGTGAATATGAAAAACCGGTCCCTTTTATTGCTTAATACCATCTTTGCCTAAAAATCTGAAATCATTGTATAGACAGGCCATGAAGGGGAATTCAGCATAAGATGGAAATTTCCTGGACTACTCTTAAGTGGACCAGTTTATAAGGTGGCCTCATATAAAGCTACATGTATAGATACATCTAAATGCTAATCACTTTAAATCATCCTTAAATGGTTGTATTAAGTTTCAGGGTGGAATATTATTTATTTTGATACAGGGTCTCACTCTGTCACCCAGGCTGGAGTACAGTGGGTGCTATCATGGCTCACTGCAGCCTTGACCTCCCAGACTAATTTAGCCCTCCCACCTCAGCGTCTAGAGTAGCTGGGACTACAGGTATACACCACCACACCCAGGCAACTTTTGTGTTTTTTGTAGAGATGGGTTTTCACCACATTGCCCAAGCTGGTATTGAACTCCTGGGCTCAAGCAATCTGCCCTCCTCTGCCTCCCAAAGTGCTGGTGTTACAGGTGTGATACACCACGCCAGCCTGGGTGGAACACTTTCAATAAACATTCTAATGCTCTCAGATATCTGAAAAGTTTTTGAAGTAGATAGCTGCAGGAATATGGGGAGGAACTTAGAAAGCTATGAATCTTCTGTTTGATCCCTCTCACCTTCAAGTTTACTTTTAATAAGAGATGTCATTATCTGACATGCGGGAGACAGTGGGCCTAATATCTGTCCACCCTCTCATACTCATATGTCAGATAAACCTGCAGCTATCATACCACTATTTCCCATAGGTCAGAAGAAATCCAAAAGATCATTCATTCCTGCCTCATATCAAACTCCCAAGCCCTGTTCTTTTCCAACTTGGAGTCATAACATTTGAATGTTGGCATTCACCTTCCTATGTCCAAAAACACCTCATTATCAGGGTAGACAGATTTCATTAGTTGAATTTCCACTTGCCAAGTCAGAGTTCTAAGTAGAAAGCTTGAAATATTTGTTCAGAATACTCTTTACTATTTTTTAAATCTCTAACCAAGTAAAAGCAGTACGTATTTTAAATATCCATATTGCTTAGCTCTTCATCTCTTTCCCAATGTTGACTCATCTTTCCTCTCTACCTCTCTTTTTTGAAATGTGTCAGAAAAAAAGAGGTTTAATAAAATATGAAGTGGGAATGCTTAAAGAAGTGCATCCACATCCAAGGCTATGATGCTTGCTCTTCTTCAGAGTGTTTTAAAGAGTGTTGTATCATTAGACTTGTTCTGTGTGTTACGCCATTAGAGCAGTAACTTACCTACCTCACAGTAGTTCTGTGTGTTTCCTACTATAACTTTATGTGGCAAAATGAGAAGTGGAATTTCTTTTTTTTTTTATAAACAACTCAACTTGATTCAGACTCCTTGAAAAGGTTAAGCAAACTTCTTACAGGAACTTTATAGAGTAGTTTCCTTTTGTTGAAATAAATTCAGCAACTAAAATTCATGCAAGATTCCAGGCAAAATGGAACTAACGGTGATTCATAGGTAGATTCTGACAGCTTGGTCATCATTCTAATTGAGCTGAAGCTTTTATAAAATTACATTCCCTCAAAAATTTTATTATTATCAGGTTTGATTTTCTTTTTATTTCAACATCATGTAGGGAATTTCAGTTATAAACATTGTAAATGATGCAATTTAGCGAATAAAAAATATCTGATAACAAAAATAGTTGTTTGCCTTTATAATTATTTTCAAATGGCACACAATTCCTTAGATTTTTTATAAACAAACATGGCTTTATAGGGTCATATTTATATGTATTTAGGTGAAAGGCATAGAACTGGTATACAGTAAACAATTAAGATGGTCAAACAAATTAAATAAGAACTTTGAGTGTTACAGAGCAGTTATCTGCAAATAGTATATTTATTGTTGACAAATGAAACAAAGAACATTCACATCCACTAAGGACGTAGAAAGTTAAAAAATGAAATCATTTACATTCCAGAATATGTAAAGAACCACAATATGTAAAGAACTCTCAAAACTCAGTAATAAGACAATCCAACTTAAAAATGGGTAAAATATTTGAACAAAAGCCAGAGAAAAGATATGACTGGCAAATAAGCCCATAAAAATATAGTCATTAGTCAATAGGGAAATACAAATTAAAGCCATAATGAGATAGTACTATATAGCTATTAGAATATCGGTAACTAAAAATAAAAATAAAACATGCAAGGATTTAGAGTAACTAGAAATCTTATGCATTACTTATGGAAATGAAAGTTGGTACAGTGGCTTTGAAAAACAGTTTTTCAGTTGCATACAAAGTTAAAGGTATTTTTACCATAGAACCCAGCAATATATTCCTATTAATAGATAATTACCCAAATGAAATGAAAACGTAGGTTCGGAAAATACCTGTAGGCAAATTTTTATAGCAGCTTTATTTTTAATTACCAAAAGTGGTAAACTACCTGAATGTCCACCAAACGTAGAGGGTTGGGCAAATAAATACATTGTGACACATGCATACAATGGAATACTACTCAGCAATAAAAAGCAACAAACTTCTGTTCCATGCAATAACATGGATAATTTCAAAAGCATTGTGCTAAATAAAAGATTCAGAAAAATTATATTTTTTAGGATTCCATTTATTTGACATTCTCAAAAAGGTAACACTATAGGGACAGAAACCAGATCTGTGTTTACCAAAAGTTGGTGACGGGGAGAGGGAGTTGATTACAAAGGAGTATGAGAAAAGTCTGGGGGAGGATAAAACTATTCTATACTGATTTTTGTGGTAGCTACAGGACTGTGTAAGTTTGTCAAAATATGTAGAATATAACACCTTTTTAGGATAGACTTTACTGTACTTAAATTATAAGTCAGTAAGCCAAAGCTAAAAGAGAAGTAGGGGATACAAAATCCTTTTTTTTGTCTTCATTAGGCAAGAAGAACGTAACACTTAATAAACTAAACGGTTTTCTCCATAAATTACTTATGGTAAGTTACCTTGTCTAAGAATTCAGTGATTACAATTGGGTACTTCAGTGCAGCTACTCATTTCATTCCAGATTTATTTCTTATCTTGTGAACTCCATGGGAATTTGGTATTAATGATGTCAAATATAAAAGTATTGAGAACATAAATGAGTAAGAGATTTTGTAACTTTTAGAGAAGCGTTTGATCATGAACCCCCAGGGCTGCTTACTCTGGGCTTCTGGGGATTGGTATAGGAAAGGGAGGATGCAGAACCCCAAAGTTGATTCAAAAAAAAAAAAACAAAACACTTTAATTTTATTATTTAATTTTGAACATCAAATACTGGTAAAGTATTTAAATACAAATTTAAATAAGAAAGAAAGTTGTATTTACTAAAATCAAGCTGTACATTAATGTCTTGGAATATGGTCACTTTGATGCATTATTGGCACACCATGGAAACCATCACAAGCTGCTTTACAGATTTTACCCAGTTTGTAAGTTTCTGTGCTTTGAGGCTAAAAAGAATTGATTTAATTAAACCAGCAGATTGACAGAAACAGATACTGTGTGACAAGATGGCATATATTAAAAAATTAAGATAGCTAATTATTTCACTTTTTAATTTTACTTCACTCTTGGTTTGAGCAATGAAAGAGTTCATAAAAATCCTGGCAACACCGGCTTTGTGATTACATCTTCTAAAGGGAATTATTCACTCTCCAGTCTTGCATCTGTCATTCTGGTAAAATACAAAAGGACTGTGCAGGTTTGGGGCAGCTTGTTAGATTGCTTTAAATGTTTATTTTCACCAATATCCAAATGTGTGAATATAAAAAAGTTAATGTTTTAGAAAACAGTTTGTCTTTGTTCTTTTATAGCATGCATGCATTTTTATATCAATCTGTTTCAGAACAAAGCATATTTCATCTCAAAATGGTATGTTTCAAAGAGTAAGAATTTGGTCAATGCACACATTTCATTATGTTCTGTTAAGACCACAACATTAAACTAAAGAATCATTAAAATTGTTGTGTATTATGTTACTTGCACCACTGGGTATTTTTTTCTTATTAAAGTAAGAAAGAAGAATGCACCACATACTTTCAAATAAGAACCATTGTATCTTTACTATTGAATGTAAATATATAATGGTTGACAGGACATAACTCAAATCACTCTTATAAATAATTGAAATTCTCAGTTATACTGTTGGCTCCATATTCCTGTATATTAAAGCCTTTTCTTTCCTTTAGCTTTTATTTGCTTTGAAAAATCATGGGTACTTTAAATAATATTCAGTTGTTTTGCTTATTAAGTCAAACTAACTAAAAATTGTTCATCAAAGCTATATTAAATATAAAGAACTTTCAAAAGTTAGCCCTGGAGATGTAGTAAATTTTCAGGCATTTCCTATTAAACATTCAAGTAGAAAATGTGTTTGCTTTTAAATAAAAAATGAAAGAAAAAATGGAATTCAGCCTCCAATGGAAGGCTTCTTTTTATGAGGAAAATGTATTGATTTTATCCTGGATTTATGAACAAGTTAAGTTATAATTAGGTATTTGCTGGGCAACTTTCACAGGGTGATTTTGCAGGTATGGGGATCTCAGAGACCATACATTTCTGTCATTATCTAGACCTGCATTTAACACCTGTTTCTGAACTGGAAACTAAACCCTGATGCACTTGAATATACAGCTGAAATTTTATTTTCATCTATAGTCATTAATTCAATACTAGCATCAGATTTTCACATTTGATTTTCATCTTACTTGAATTGTATTAACTGGTACACTAAAATAATCCTCAGCAACTTGTCCTTTATCAAGTGATTTTCCAGCCTGCTTAGTCAAAAGCTATCCATAATCCTACTCTCTCCTCACCACAACCACATTCACATAGGTCAGTCCACAAAGTTAAATGACTCATGTAGCTTTTATAATATTATGGTACACACAGCTCTGCTTAGTATACATTTCATTTTTAAGCCAATGTCCTATAATTTCCAGAAAGGGTCATTTTCTCTCTTATTGGTAAAACAGAAACTCTTTACTCCGGGGGTTATTATGAGAAATGAATGAGAAAATTTTAGTAACATTGTGCCACAAACTTTATCAAAGCCTAAAAAAAAACCAAGGCATTATAACTCTTAGTCATTTTTCAAATGAAAAGATAATTGGCTATGGCCTCATACCTCTGAATAAATGTGGACATTCTCTCCTTCCCAGAGGAATTAGATTCAGAGCAGCCTCTTGCAGCATTGCTTTGTTTTGATCTGTAATTCTAACACACTCACGCAGATTATTTCCTCGGCAACCTAATCTGAACAGTCCATGGGCTTCAAGAACTCAAATTGCTCTTAGCTTCAACCTATACTAGAAGCAGAACTAAATAGGTTGTTGGTATCTTTATTTTTCCTAAATATCACTCTGTTCACATTTGCCCTGCTAAAGGAAGTACAAGCACCCCCTGGGCTATATTACTTCACCCACTGCTACAAAGTATCTAGTGAGAGAGGAGAAAAAAGGGAGGGAGGCGGGTAGAGGGGAGGAGGGAGAGACAGTTAAACACATCCTTTGTCTTGATAAAATGTATTATTATTACTCTAGAACTAGAGATGGAAGGCCGGGCGTGGTGGCTCATACCAGTAATCCCAGAACTTTGGGAGGCCAAGGCAGGCGGATTGCCTGAGGTCAGGAGTTCGAGACCAGCCTCACCAACATGGTGAAACCCTGTGTCTACTAAAAATACAAAATTAGCCAGTTGTGGTGGCAGGCACCTGTAATCCCAGCTACTCGGGAGACTGAGGCAGAAGAATTGCTTGAACCAGGGAGGCAGAGGTAGCCGTGAGCCAAGATAACAACACTGCACTCCAGCCTGGGCGCTAAGAGCGAGACTTTGTCTCAAAAAAACAAAACAAAAAAACTAGAGATGGGAATAACAGATTCTCAGGGAGAGGGTTGCCAAGTGTGTTACCTATAAGGTTTTAAAATGCTTCTAGTGAGATTATTGTATTTCTCCCTTTATCTTCCTTCTACTTCATTCTCATTGAGGAACACCATTCTCACTGAATATATATATATATATGTATTTATAAAGTTATCCAGGAAAGGATTCATGCCAAACCTCATTGAAAACCCTATGTTCTTAGCATAGCATGTTTAAAATAAAATGTATTGAACAAATGTTATAAACATGAGATTGTTTTAACATTTTTAAAAAGAATATTGATGAAAATCTCAACATTCTATCTAATTTACAGTCACAAAACATGTAATACAACTGGTTAGTATGCAGACCCAAAAGGAGGAAGGCTTCAAAGAAATTAGACATCAAAGAAAATATAATTTGTGATTTATGACTGCAGAGAGCCAGTGTTGTGCAATGTTTAAGACCTCAGGCTCTGGAGTCTACATACTTAGTCTTAAATTCTAACTCCACCATTAGCTAGCTGTCTGACAAAAGACAAGTTTATTAACTGCCCCAAATCTGTTTTCTCAATTGTCAAATGGAGCATTAGTAGTTCTTCCCCCACTAGGAAAGTTAAATGAGATGATGAAAGTAAATAACTTAAAACAAGGCTTAGGTCAAAATATACATATATATGTTTGATATACATATATGTTTGATATACATATATGTATATAGAAATACATACATATACACATATATATTATACACATATCTTTTATCCATATGAAACTACAAGTATATTTTAAGCAATTATTAATGTGTATTTTTTTCAAATCTATATGCCATCTATAAATTAATCTTAGACAGCATTTTTAACATATGTGTTGAATGTTCTGGTCAGTAACCCACCCAAGAAATGGTATGAAAAATATTATTATTGATAAGGAACCATAAACTATAAGAATAGCAAAATATGAAAAAGGTATGCAATTATTTTGTTGAGCCATTAACTATTTGGATAGAATAGTTCTGTCTTACGGAGCTAGTTGACTACATATACATTAGTTTTAAGTCAATCCACGCTTACTGAGTTCCTGAAAGGTGCAGAACCCTTTTCTAGATGGAATGAGAGATAAAACATGTTAAAGGCACCAATCCTTGAAAAACAGTTTATCATCACTTGGGGAAGATAAGATAGTAATTTTTGATTTTCCAGGCTGACTACTCGACTCTGCTTCAAAATCCATTTGATGAGAATGAATGCATCAACTCCCAGACAGACGTAAACAGCTTGCAATGGAGCAGAGAAATTAAGAGCAGGCTCTTGAAATAAAATGCCTGGATCCTATTTTTGACTCTGCAATTACAGCTATGAGGCTTGGCCTTTGCTTTCTTATCTGTCTAATGGGGATAATACTCATGTCTTCATTAGAAAGATTAAAGAGACAATCTTTGTTAAGTGATAGTAGAATGTTTAGCATATAATAAATGCCAGAATACTAACTTGACTGACTTGTTACTACAAGATTTCTATTTTCACACCATAGATGAGCTTCATGAGCAATTGAGAGAGTGCGTCTAACTTCTACTAGGCTAGATTAAAGATCCAGATTTTGTCAATAGTGTGCTTAATTAAGCAGATCCGATAAGAGCATCAATAAGCTCTTGAAAGAAGCCTAGATATGGAGAAACTTACGGAGAGCTAATATGAAATGCAGGTAAATGACGTAAGCCTATGGTAGGCTATTTCAGAAGACTGGCTCCAGATGCATGGCCACTGTATCATTAAACTATGTTGTATTCAAGGCATGCTGTCTTCCTACAGACTCTTAAAACTCCTTTGTACCATTCTGTACAATTCGGGCCCCAGTTTGTGAATGTACCAGATGCTCAACTGCAATTCAAATGTTTAAAATGCAAAAGACACTTTTCAATAGGAACAATGCTGTAAATACTCTTTCTGTTCCACATAATCAGATATAAATCAAATGTCTCCTTATTTTCTCTCCCATCTTCTCAGCCTCTTAGGCACACTAGAGATGACAGAAAATACTCTATATAGGAATGTGGTGGCTTCTCCTGCAAAGAGTAAGAAACCCTAGGCCAATAGCCACTTTCCTGTAGATGCCTTCACCTCTGTTCTCCTAGCCTCCAAATAATTTTACCTACTATTTTCATAATTTTCAGTGACATTTGTCATGTCAGTCACTCTCCAGATAGGACACTACTCTCCTTCCCATTCAAATCTCATCCTCCACCATTCAGAAAACATTGCATTTTAAAAATTCCATCTGAATGAGTAATTACTTTTATCATTGTTATCTCTGTGGGTCTAAGCATTTTCACGATATGTTATAATGAAGATTAAAAATAATAATAATGACACAAATGTGAAAAGTCTGTCTCCATGTTGAAGTTGAAAATTCTCTTATTTTTCAACTTTTCATTATTTTTTCTTTGAAAACACACATATTAAAATAAGTAATGCACACATTTTACAGAATAGTGCTTTCTGAAATGCTGCATTTTATGAAGCATTAAAATGAATTTGATATCAACACACTAAGGAGTCTGCACTAAACAGTACCAAGATATCAGCTGTCATTACTGTGTCATGGAGATTCACCCCTAAAAATATCTCACACAAAAATGTAGGAGACATTTGCAGACAGCTTTGTCATTTAGACATTGTCTCATGATACATAGATGAATCCCAGCTGCTGTGCTCATAGAATGATTTCCCAAATATAGGGAGACTAGAATTCTCCAATGAAATGCTAAATATTTATGGCTGCACTAGCTTTGGTGTTTCTTTAACTTCTTTGTGCAGAGCTTTGGGATCTAATGACTTTCTCTTATCTTCCTTTTTCAAATGTTTGTTTTTGCACTTTGGCTTCATATTGTTTATTGGCAACAAAAGCAACTTAATGCCAAATGTGTAATACATTACTCAATACATCGTCACTTTTATAAAGTAAAGAATCAGTGCAGTGGGATAATTTCACCTTTGACTTGCTGTGTTCAACAGAAATAATGTACCTAAAAATAATATTACAGAATGGAGGTGCTTCTACAATTTTGGCAATAACTGAGAGTGCTCTAAATAAAATGTGGTGATTGTCGACTTTGCAACCTCCTGAACTTCCCTATGTCCTTCCTCAGACTGGCCAAGTTACGGGGTAGGTAGCATCAAGCACCCCCATGCAGCAGTTTTCTCTTTCATCACTAACCCCTAGATTCCTGTTCTTTTCTATCTCTAAGCCTATAGCTTATCTTTGTGTGTTCACAGTTTGCCTTCATATTTTTAAACAAGATGATAAAGAATAAGCCAATAACTGTGTCCTAAGCAGTGTTCTCTCAAAAATTATTTTTCTATTTCTCTCCAATTTCTATCTCCTCTCTTGTTCCAAATTATAGTTCATCTTTGTTCTCTATTGTTCAGATATGACAAAACAAAACAATCCGATAAAATATAATAGTCACATAATGTTTGTCTTGACCCTGCTTCTTTCTACCTACAAGTTTCACATGAAGTAGAATGAGTGGGAGAGTAGAGAATGAAGACGATAGGACTCGGAAGCTGAAAGGAGAGAAAAGAAATGGATAGAGATTGCCTAAAAAGGATTGTGGAGACATGAAATTCTGGTTGAACTAATCGTTGGTAGGGTGGTTGTTTATCTGAGGCACGAAGACCAGTGCTGATTTTGCTTTCAGGGAGAGAAAAATAAAAAATTAAAAAAAAGGCTGTCCTTGAAGCCAAGCCACATTGGTTTAAAATCAGAAACTTAATCCAATAGCATACCCACAAAATAACTTCTTTCAGCTGCCTTCCTTTCCTCTCAAGGGCACTAATCTCCAAGAACCCAAGCTTAAAACTTCAATTATCCCCACATAGAATCAGTTAGTGGGTTTTGCTGATTCGTTTTCTCTCTCTCTTTTCATTCCTGCCACCATTCACAAGTGTTCTATGAACATAGCCTTCCTCCCAGTCCAATTTAATCACTATTGCTATGTATTTTACCACAAAATTAATCTTCCCGAAACATTACTTAGATGACATTTTTCTGGTCAAACACCTTGTAGAAGGGAGAGACTTGGCTGCCTCCTGCTTAGAATTTTAAAGTGTAATCTCATTAGCCTGTCAGTCAAAGACTCTGTGGGATCATCTACTCTTTTCATCATTTACCCGATTGTTTTCATTATTTATCTTCTGCTACCATGTTCCCTAATTATGGGATGTGTTGAGGAGGTTTCCAGACTACATTGATTTGCAAAGGGGAACTTCTTACAAAGCAGAATCCAAGTCATTGGAGTAAATATCCTCTATATATCAATTAGCCAGTCAAATGTTAGCACATATTGCATTAATGTGATTTCTAACCTATATGCAGAAATAAAAATGGTTTCTGTATTCAGATGGCTCCATTTTTCTCCAAATTGTTTTCTTTGGCAAAGGTTCTCAAAGTGTGGTCTCCAAAAGAACAGCATCAACCTCACTTGAGAATTTGTAAAACATGCAAATGGAGTCTTAGAATATTTGGTGGCCGGGTCCAGCAATATGTTTTTAGCAAGTCATCCATGTAATTCTAATTTATGATATATTTTGAGGACTACTACACTAATGCCTACCAATTCTGAGCTCATTTTTCAAAATAAAGTGAGACTGGTATAAAAGAAATGCAGTACTCTTTTCTAGGTCATTCCTGCTACGGAAAAAGTAAGAGTGAGTTAACAGTAAGCCTCTGTTAATAACATAAAATAACATCTGAAATTTTTGGAAAATGATCTCCATGAGAGTTAGGCTTCCAAATACATAAATATATACATTCAGACATACCTCTAATAATTAAATATTCTTTGCCAGGCAGAGTTTAAAAGCTTTTCCACAGCTAGACGCCTCCTTCAATCCTCAAAATGAATTTATGAGGTATTTTTTCTCTCTTTTCAACTTTTATTTTAGGTTCGGGGGTACATGTGCAGGCTTGTTTCATGGCAAAACTCTGTATGTCATGGGGTTTTGTCACCCAATTAATGAGCATATTACCCAATGGGTAGTTTTTAATCCTCACCCTCCTCCCACACTCTGCCCACAAGTAGGCCTGGGTATCTATTGTTTCCTTCTTTATATCCATATGTACTTATTGTTTAGCTCCCACTCATAAGTGACAACATTTTTTTTTCTGCTCCTGCATTAATTCACTTAGAATAATGGCCTCTAATTCCATCCATGTTGCCACTAAGGACGCGATGTCATTCTTTTTCATGGTTAGGTAGTATTCCATGATGTATATGTACCACATTTTTTTTTTTTTCTTGAGATGGAGTCTCACCCTGTCACCAACCTGGAGTGCAGTGGCATAAATCTCAGTTCACTGGAAACTCCACCTCCCGGTTTCAAGCCATTCTCCTGTCTCGGCCTCCTGAGTAGCTGGGCCACCAAGCCCAGCTAATTTTTGTATTTTTAGTAGAGATGGGGTTTCACCTTGTTGGCCAGGATGGTCTTGATCTCCTGATCTCCTCGTGATCAGCCCACCTCAGCCTCCCAAAGTGCTGGGATTACAGATGTAAGCCACCACACCTGTCCACCACATTTTATTTATCCAGTCTACCATTGATGGCCATCTAGGTTGCTTCCAATGTCTTTGCTATTGTGAATAGAGATGCAGTGAACATGCATGTGCATGTGTCTTTATGGTAGAATGATTTCTATTCCTTTAGGTATATAACCAGTAGTGGAATTGCTAGGTCAAAAAGTAATTCTGCTTTAAGTTTTTGAGAAATCTACAAACCTTTTTTCACAGTGGCTTAACTAATTTATATTCCCATGAACAGTGTATATATGTTCCTTTTCTCTGCAACCTATGAGGTATTATTAACTTCCCATTTCACAGAGAGGAAAAGCAAGGTCCAGAGTTTAGTAACTTTCCCAAAGTCATAAAGCTAGTTGAGAAACAGTACATATTTTAACCCAGGCAATCTAGTACTTCATGTTTTCAAACGCTACTTTGTTACTTATTAAGGAAATGTTCTTTTATCCTTCTTAAGGTTATTTTGCTTTTAAAAACATGAAGGTCCCATCATAATCAGAATTTTGAACATATATGTACAACTTGAAGTGTCCCCTATTGTGTTATATTTAATCTTTATTTTCCTCCAATTTATATTAGTTAAATTGAGTCTTAAGGAGGATATATGACCTGTCTAATTCCACATCTTTATTATACTGTTTGAGTAGATCTGCTTTTTGATTAGAATGTGTTTTCTCTTATATTTTAAAATATTTTGAATGCAAATTCACTGATAAGTAGGTTACTGTTTGTTTTAATGCATACCAGAAGAGAGAAAGTGGTAGATTTTTATTTTATGCAGACACAGTGGTAGTAAATAAATCACTCCTCCTATCAAATATAAAAGTCATATTATTTATAAACTGATTTACTTACCATAATTTTATCTTTTAAAGCTGATATACAGAATCTTCCTTTATAATATGTTTAACATATTTGGTGTTTATAAAAATACTAATGTCCACTAAATTAGAAATACATTACTAATTGAATTATTACACATATTTAAAGTGTAATCTTTGTTACTACATGTGTTAGCACAAATTGCTTTGCAGTGTATCAAATATAAATCTGATGCAAATTGACATGAGCAAATATTCGGTGGATTGTCTGGACCAGTTAGTTATTCAGTTATTGTGAAGAATTTTTAAAATGCCAATAGAGAAAATGTTTCTCAGTTAGTAAATATTAAAATTAGAAAAACATTTTTAAAAAGGTCATCCCTCCATCAACCTATTTTAACTGCCTTAAAAACATTAGCCATTCCTTCTTCATAGTTCAGTACAAAGACATTTGAAAATACAATTCAGTATCTCAAAAGTACTGTGAAGGTAAACTCCCTCTTGGGGACTGGATCACCATTTGATTTAATGTTGACTGTTTAATCATATTATAAACTTCTCCAACAGGACTGCATAATTGCCTTCTTAGCAGAAAAAAAAAAAAAAAAAAAAAAAAAAAAAAGAAAGAAAGTAAACAGCTTACCTTGCAACTCCAGTTTCTTAAGAAGCCCGTTACATTCCTGAAAACATCAAAAGATTTATCAGCACTTCCATTATCAACCTCCATTTCCTAGAGTTTCTAGTTGGCTATGAAATTTTACTCTGGGATTAAAATTGACATTTAGTATGTTGACCATGGAATAGCCACGATCATGCCCTGGGAAGAACGGTCGGGAAAGAGGGCAGGGTTATTTTGCCATGCCATTCACATTAGCTAAATTGTTATTTCCCAAAATATAGTAATAATTTCTGCCATTATTTAGTACTTCATGCTAGGCACATAGTATGCACTACATTTAATTCTTTTTACACACTTCAACCAAGAAGGTGATATTATCCTTGATTTGCAGGTGAGAAAACTAATGCCTACAAGAGTGAAGTCATTTTCTAAGCTCCCATGTTTAATCAGTAGAAAACTGAGCTCAAATACAAGTTCAGAGTGCCACGGAGCTTCCTACTATAGATTTGCTGATTAAACTCACCCATGTGGATGGGGTACGAAGAAGGGACAAGAGCTAACAACGAAAAATGGGATCTTTACAATTCAGCAGCCAACCTACTTCACCTCAATTGCCAGAGGCGACTGTCTCATTCCATAGCCAATTATAGTTCCCGTGGATATTTTTGCTGCCTCTCTTGAAGGGAAAAATTATACTAATAAGTCAGGATTAGAAAAAGACATTCCACTCATTTGACAGCTTGCCATGTTTCCGTAACAAACAGTGATTTGATTAGAGAAAATGAGGTTGGGAAATAATCACTTTGATACAAAATATGAACTAATTGATGTAGGTGTTTTCATTAAAAAGAAGTTCACAATAGTTATAATTCACTAATTTAAATAACAATTGTCTCCCACTTATGTTCCTTATGAGTTCTTGAGCAAAAGCGCTGTAAATACTTTCTCACAGAGAAAGTCTAGGCACCTGACATCTAGACTAATATGACAGATCACATTGCTCAGCATGTTGGAAATACATTTTAACTTACAAATACATCTGAAATCATTTTGAGAGTAAGTGCTGAATAGTGTTGATGGCTATGCTAATTCTGTACGATCTTGACTTCAGGGGTGAAAGCAAATTTCAGAGGCAAGAAGAATTACATTTCTGTTTTAAAAGGCAGACTGGTATGTGAGCCTAACTGAAAATTTTATTTCTGTTTATTATCTTCCTGCTTTTGCAATTATGACCATCAACATTACCAACATCAAATATTTATTGAGCATTTACTAGGTGAGTGGTGCTGTAAGAAGTTGTCCTCAGAACAAAGTTAGACAGAGCTAAATCTTCTCAATACACCTAGTTTGGCCAAAGCGTATTGATTTGATCTTTTAGCCCATCATTATGATTAATTACTAAGCGAACAATTGGAATGACTAAGCAGTAATCAGAAGAGAAACTCAACAGCAAGAATAACCAAATAGCCTCCAGCCCAATCGCTTAAAATTGGGTACATTCAACTTCACATTCAGCCTCCAGTATGTTTTAAATCTGTTAAAGAGGCAATACCATAAAATATTTTATTGGCATAGGTGTAAAGGTAACCAATTGTCAATTACACTGAAGCTTAATGACATCTAAGGTAAAGCTAATTTTTCAATTTTTGATTGAGGGGATCAATTAAATGTATTAGAAATATTTACATGATATTTAGATAATAGGCATAAACTTGATTGGCTTCTATTCCTACACACTGTCTGTTATTCAGTAGTGGCTGAAAGGGAATGTGTATAAAACAAAAATTCTAGCAGCTGTTTTCAACCCCACAAACTGGATGATCTTACTTACCTGAGGGAAGGTGAGACTCAAAAACATAGTCATTTTTAAAAAGGACAGTCATCACTGAAAGCAGTAATGCTTCAGCAGAGACACTTAATCAGGAAAGCAGATCATCCCCTCCTGGCCAGACTGCCATCAGGAAGTTTGTTCTTAGTAAGCAGGATGATTCTCAGAGCTGGAGCAGCAGACAAAACTGGGTTGAATTTATATTCTTCCTTTTTTCCTGAAGAAAGACATGCTGAAAGTTTAAGTAACCAGCCAATTCTCTCTTGTCTGCTTTGTGGTTGTACTGTTATTGTTCTCTGATAATTTTCTGAACCCTGTAGATCAGAGGCCTCCCAGGAAGATTGAGTGGATTGATTAGGAAGCCCCAGGTTGCTGGATTAAAAATTAAAATGCCTCTAATCCTAAAATCCATGTCAGGACAACTTGTCTTGTGCCATTTGGCATGTCTGTGTCTGACCCTCCTTGCTACTTTGCATGCATTATCAATTCTCTTACTAAGTTAGAATTTTGCTTTGACTTACAGAAAGCTCACATCTGCTTTAGTTGCTTTAATCCTGCATTTGTCTCTGCCCGAACTAAGTCTTAGAACTTCCTACTGCAATTGGAAGGGCTAAACTTGAGGACAAGTTTGTGTGTTTCTGCCTTCTTGCTGTTATAGCTGAAAAGGTCTTGGTTGCCTTACTGAGGTGTCAGAAATTGAAGATGCAGTTTCTACTGAAAGTCCCCCAGAACAGTCTGACCAGAAATGGTTATGGCCTCAAAGAGCCACAGAGGGGCGGCAATTATCCATTTTGGTGACACAGAAGCTCCAATTCTCTTAATATAAAGGAGGTGGAGTGGAAGCTGAGGTGTTATAACGGTATTTATTACAGTGGAGGCTGGCTAATTGCTCACCAAACCCATTTTCTCTTCTTTTTTTTCATGGGAACATACGAACCCACATTTCCCAGCCATCTTTGTAGGTAAGTGTGGCCATATAACTGAGATCTAGCCGACAAAATCTAAACTGACTTGATATGGACTATTACCGTGTTGGGTAGATAAAATCTTCCTACCCTGAATTCTCCATACTCTTTCCCTATTCCCCAGACTTCAGGCAAATACCAATGGTGACCTTAAAAGCCACAAATTGAAAATGGAAAACTCAAAAGATTGAACAAACCTGAATCCGTGTTCACCTTTTTGGGAAGAATATGGAGCCAATCATGAAAGTCTGTTGCAAACTTGATATAAATGAGAAATAAAGTCTACAATATAATAACAATTGAAGTTGGAGCTCATATTTTTAAACAGGTATTATTATTTAAAATGATAGACTGGGTGTAGTGGCTCATGACTCTAATCCCAGCACTTTGGGGAGCCAAGACAGCAGGGGTGCTTGAATCCAGGAGTTTGAGACCAGCCTGGGCAACATGGTTGTTATAGGTAGTTAGGCACGAGCAGAGCCGGAGAGGAATCCCTGCTCCTCCAGCCCCCACCAGGAATGTCAGGCAGCCATCAGGTCGATGGCTCACCGGTTATCACACTGCCTTTCTAAAAATGATAGTTGGCAGCCTTCACCAGGGAGAGGCAATTCCTGATGGTACACAGTTGTCACACTAAAGTGATAATTGATTGCAGGCACCAGGAAGAGGCAGTTTGCCAAACACATAAAAACACTTGAAATTGGTAATCAGTTTCCAATAAAATCTCAGGAACTGGGCAAGTGAGCTCAGTCATACGCATTAGAGACAAAATGACAGAATGTGACCTGCTGAGGGCCCAGGAAAAGGGAAGACAGCCTCAGATGGGTATGCGCACAACTTCCTAAACACACCATGCATGCTCACCTCCCAAATGTAAGGAGGGCACCGTGCATGTGGGGAGCTCACCCTTAGGGAAGGATAAAGGGAAAAGGGCACAAGATATGGGAAGTGAGCCAGCATATAAAGTCCTAGGATCAAAAATAAACGGTGTACTTGTCCTTCAAGTCACCTGCTTGAGTCTCTTTCAATTGTACATTTTTTCTTTTTTTTTTCTTTTTTTTTCCTGCTGTAAAACTTTTTATTAATAAATTTGGACACCTGTTCTCAAACATGCCCCTGCCTCTTTTCTTGCCTTTTGCCCCTCAATCAAATTATTTCTTTTGAGGAGGCAAGAATTGAGGTTGCTTCAGACCCATATGGATTCACCACCAATAACTCAGATACCTTCTACCACTAACATGGTGAGACTCTGCCTCTACAAAAAAAGTAAAATTAAAATTAAAATTAGCTGAGCATTGTAGTATACACCTGTTGTCCTAGCTACTTGGGACGCTAAGGTGGGATTGTTGCTTGAGCCCAGTATGTTAAGGCTGCAGTGAGCCATGTTTGTGCAACCAAACTCCAGCCTAGTCAATAGCATGAGATGAGAAAAGAAGAAAGAAAGAAAGAAAGAAAGAAGAAAGAAAGAAAGAAAGAAAGAAAGAAAGAAAGAAAGAAAGAAAGAGAGAAAGAGAGAAAGAGAGAGAGAGAGAGAGAAAGAGAAGAAAGAGAGAAAGAAAGAAAGAAAGAAAGAAAGAAAGAAAGAAAGAAAGAAAGAAAGAAAGAAAGAAAGAAAGAAAGAAAGAAAGAAAGAAAGAAAGAAAGAAAGGAAGGGAAGGAAGGAAGGAAGGAAGGAAGGAAGGAAGGAAGGAAGGAAGGAAGGAAGGAAAGAGAGAAAGAAAGAGAAAAAGAAAGAGAAAAAGGAAGAGAAAGGGAAAGGAAAGGAAGAAGGGAGGAAGGAAGGAAGGAAGGAAAGAAGGAAGGAGGGAAGGAAGGAAGGGGAAAACAGAAGAGAAGAGAAGAGAAAAGAGAAGAGAAGCAAAGCAAAGCAAAGCAAAGAGGAAAAGAAAAGAAAAGAAAAGAAAAGAAAAGAAAAGAAAAGAAAAGAAGAAACTGCCAAAGAAAATTGTATGGCGTTGGTTTATTGGTCAAGCAGCAGATGAAAAGGAAACTATCAGAGACTTGAAAGATGGAGACCCATGGGATGCAAGACATTTGGTGAAACAACTGTTAACTGTGATACCTAGAAACAGATCAAAGGCCGGGCGCGGTGGCTCAAGCCTGTAATCCCAGCACTTTGGGAGGCCGAGACAGGCGGATCACGAGGTCAGGAGATGGAGACCATCCTGGCGAACACGGTGAAACCCCGTCTCTACTAAAAAAATACAAAAAACTAGCCGGGCGAGGTGGCGGGCGCCTGTAGTCCCAGCTACTCGGGGAGGCGGAGCTTGCAGTGAGCTGAGATCTGGCCACTGCACTCCAGCCTGGGCAACAGAGCGAGACTCCGTCTCAAAAAAAAAAAAAAAAAAAAAGAAGACAGATCAAGTAACTACTGAGCTTGACTTCTAGGGCAATGATTGGAAGTAGTCAGTGTGTTGGCATTCCTTTTGCTTTTTGCAAAATATTAGAAGAAAGAAATTGAGAAAAAAAATGGCCACTTTGCAAGCAGAAGTGAAAGAAATATAGAGAGTCCAAAATCTGGAGCCACAAATTGTAGGAAACCTGGATGCACAAAAGAAAGTGATAAGATTTTAAAAATGCCTCAGGAGACAAGGACCAGATAAAGTTTCTCATGAGAACAAAATGACTGAGACTGTGGCAAAAATCAGATTACGCATGTGAATTCCTCACCTTTTACTTTTGGTAGCCTGAAATTCATAATTGACCAGTAATTTGAGGACAAGTAGGGCATAAAAAAGTAAATTTGACTTAGGTATTATGTCTAGAAAATAATTTCAATTCATTTATTGGCACATGGAATTGACTAGAAACAAATGAGTTAGAAATCTACTCAGACTTTGAGTGATTTTTGTGTGCGTGTGTGAAAGAAATCTATAAACTTACTTCCAAAATGTCTTAGACGATTTGACACTAAAACAAATAAAGAATTGTGTTCCCAAAACTGCATTAAAAAGAAATAGTGTAGTAAAGGTTGGCATAGTCCAAGGCCCCTTCAGGTGTGACTACAGTAGAAACTAGACAATGAAAACCAGGAAGCTAGGATTTGTTCAATCACACATAGATGATCAAACAAAACTATTGTAAGATAAGAAGAAAGATAGGGATGTGGATAGATGGGTGATCACATACCTATGAGAAAGCTAGAAATAATTGAATATGTTAGTCCTGTTGACACCCAAGGCCAAAGACATGGAGACTTTGGTCAAAATATGGCTCTGACACTTAATCTCTCCAGATTCGTATCCCTAATTCCTGGCACTCTATGATTATCTTGTTGCAGTGGAAATACTATTAAATATCACTTGAATTTTAAAATATTGCCAGATGGCCTACTGATCTACTCTATGCAAAAATATCGAAAGTCTCCTTTAAAAGTAAATAATACGATGTTCTTTGTGTCTCTTCTCCAAATCTCCTTGTGTTTAACAGGAGGGAAAAAAGAGAAGATAATATTGAAGAAGAAAACAAACACAAAAATTTTATAATGAGATTTGATGTCCCCATGGTTAAGTTGATTTGCCAAAATAATACTGTAGTTGAAATTCATTGATATATGCTCTATTTCATGTAATAATTTTATATTCATTCTTTTTCATATAATCTGTCCCATCGATTTGTATAATGCACACACTAACTAAACCAAAATTTTTTATTTTAAATATTTCTGAAAACAGTCACATTATCAGCGACCCAGTTAATCTAGCCAAAGACTATAATCATTGACCTCTCTCATTCACTTTCACACCATCGGATCAATTACCAAATCCGGTAAATTCTAACTCTTAAATATCTGACAAATCTAGTCACATCTCTTCATTTTCATTTCACCCCACTTCACAAGAAACGTTATCACTCTTCTATGGTAATAGCTCTTTAATTGATCTCCCAGTCTCTATTCTTACTCCTTTCCAAACAATTCTCCACTCTGAAGTCAGAAAGATCTTTATAAAATGCAGTTTATCACATCACTTCCCTGATTAAATTTTCAATGTCTCAGTATTGCTCTGCAGATAATAACCCCCTTTAACATTACTTACAATGTCTTTTGTGGTCAATTAATTGCTTATCTCTCCAATCTTACCTCATAGGCAAAAAAAAAAAAAAAAAAAAAAAAAAAAACCTCACAATCGGTGTTCCACATTTGTGAAAATACTTTTTTCCCACATAATGCTCACTCTCAGTATTACTTTTATTTTTTTTTTTTGAGTCGGAGTCTTGCTCTGTTGCCCAGGCTGGAGTGCAGTGGCATGATCTGGGCTCACTGCAAGCTCCACCTCCCGGGTTAATGCCATTCTTCTGCCTCAGCCTCCCGAGTAGCTGGGACTACAGGCGCTCACCACCACACCCGGCTAATTTTTTGTAGTTTTAGTAGAGACGGGGTTTCACTGTGTTAGCCAAGATGGTCTCGATCTCCTGGCCTTGTGATCTGCCTGCCTCAGCCTCCCAACGTGCTGAGTTTACAGGCGTGAGCCACGGCGCCCGGCCTCTCACTATTAATTTCAAATTTTTGTACCTGCAAATCTTTCTGCTGAAGCTTTCCCCTGCATCATACTTCACGTTTTAGAAGTTTAACTCCATTCCTGTTTTATGTCCCAGCCATTCTTCGTCAGCCTCAGCTGGCGGCAGGTACTCTTTCTACATATTTGCACAACTTCCTGCATTTGCTCATCATTACAGTCCTTATGGCATGGTAACTGCCTGTTTACCCCTATGTATCACCCTTTTTGAATGAAAAGAAAGGATCTTGAACTGCAAACTTGCAAAGCATTTGCTCTGCATAGTAAGTTGTTCTGTTGAACCAATGAACAAAAGGTAGTTGTGCAAGTGTGTCCATGCACCATGTGGAGAGGATCTCACAACAATAATTCACTTTAGAAATTCTCTACTTATGAGACCCCAGGATTGTGTTGGGAGGTATGAATATCAATCATTTCTATAGGTTATAGATTTGACAAGTTTTAAACTCCCCAACCAGGGATCAAAAACTGGGATAAAGGCAAATAACTTGTTCAGTTTTTTCCCACAAACATTATGTCAGCATAAAACATGTTTTTCAAGACTGAAGACAGATGAGCAAGAGCAACACTATGAATATATGAAATATTATAGAAAATTGGGTGATTGAAAAGAAAAACCAGAATATGTAAAAGAAGAACATATAAAACTATGGTGGAAACAGAAGAAAGTAATGATAGAAGCAATAGTAATATTGCATCGGTAAAAGTAAATATCGCCATTTTCAAAAGAGCTGAGGAAGATGATCCCTCCCTGAATTTAAGGAAGAAACTAAAACAAACTGAGGATTTCTTCCTTAAGTAATAGAAAAACATTTAAAAAAATGAATAAATAAAATTTTAGAAAAGGCTTTTGAGGAAAATGAAAACAAGTAGCAGAATTTAAAAATTACATTATTTGTAATAATGAGCACGGATTTTGGTGAAGACTATATAGCCTGTAAAGGACCTCTTCAAGGAGAACTACAAATCACTGCTCA
>NW_016809420.1:307703-313204 GCF_001698545.2 Rhinopithecus bieti
TCTATCTATTATCTATCTATCTATCTATCTATCTATCTATCTATGTCTATCCATCCACAGATAGACAGATATCTGTTGATCTCTTCATCCACCGAGCATAATTACATCTGTACTAGCAAAACAAACAAACAAACAAATAAAACAACAAAACAAACAAACAAAACTGGAAGGGTAAGTAATTAGTTACCTGTTATTGGTGGGAATAGAAAGGTTTTACTTCTTCTAACTTTATAGTTTTACTTGCCTATAAAATATATGTATTTAGGTCCTAAAATTGTACTGAAAATAATATAACAAAAAAGTATCCGGTTTTTATTTTAACAAAGGGCCAAGTTATTTGTCAGAATAGAACAGCTCCTTTGTGAAAGAATCCTCAACCAGAGTTGAGCTTTCCTATGTCCAGGAGTCTTTCTTTGAGTGGCTTCTATTTTTTCCTCGTTGAGCTAGAAATTCAGAGAGGAATCTCAAAGGTCCCCAAAAACGAAACGGGAGGGTGAAGCTGGTTATTGTTTTGCTCTCCTAACCTGAGTTCCTGCCAGTCTATCAGCTTTACATAACAAATGTTCATCTGCATTTCTTCTCAAGAGAAGGGTTATTTGCTTTAAGCAGTTTAAACCATTTAGGTTATAACAGAGATCTAGTATTTCTAGGTTATTATTTATCCTCTTGCTTCTAGTTAGCTACAGTGCTATGAGAATACCTTTTATTGATTTTGGGCCATCATTTATTCATTTACTTAAGTCACATGGAATTTTAGAATTTGAACTCATCCCTGACATCTAAAGTCTTTTCATTTAATTGGGATTTTCTCCTGTCTCTTATAAGCGAAGCTCCACGACATGTTCAGTGCCCTATGGCCTTGTTTCTGCCAAAGAAAGACATCAAATTCCTAATGAAAGCGTCTACGTCACCAAGGTCATTAGATGGGAACTTTCCTCTCTTTCTAATAAAGGGGTGACATTTTCTTTACTGGTTTTACTATGTTCTGCCATATGTACATGGCTCTGTTCAGTATGTTTCCAGATCCACTGCAGTACATTTTACAGAAGTTCATTTTTTAGATTTGTCTGCAACAGCATATGTTGTTTAAGTTGTAACCTATAACATTCTATAACTGGGAGAGATGAAGAGTAAATTTCTTTAATTTGAATTACATTTTGCTATGTCAAATTTCAAAAACTGTCCAGAGTACTTGATTTGAAACGTTGTATCAAATCTGGGACCTTTTGTTCACTGTAGCCTCAGGTAGTCTTTGTTACCAGACTTCCCTTGTACTCTAAAGGGTTTGGTAAAATAAAATCATATTTGACATGTATGGCCCTTGCTGCAGGAGTTTGGCAGCAAAGGCTTCAGTTCTTAACATGAAAACAAAAAAGCCAATAACACAAACACTTAATAATAATCATTTACTCAGTGTAATCCAAACACAGGGTAGAAGTTAAAAAGTAGAGTTTTCAATCAGATTTATATTTTGTGTGTTTATAAACAAAAATCATAAAATAATATTATATAATTTCTGTAATCTGTCAAATGACAACTGCTAGAATATTAGTCTACTGATTTGATTTAAAAAAACTTTTTCTTTGTATGACAAAGAACAAGAGAAGCTTCTTGTACTTTGGGAGAAAAATGAGTGACTGTAGGAAAATATGTAACTTCGTTCCTCAACTTTAGTAAAATAAAGTGAAGTAATTTTCATATTTCAGGTGATAAACAATTATATCTTCCTGGACAAATTCTGCACATAATGTCCCTTCAGTATCATAAAAATAATGCTTAGACTAGAAAATATGGGTTATAAAATTGCTTAAACCCTGGTAAAAATATTTTTGACTCCCACTCGGAATAAAGGGCAAGAAAATCTGTGATTTTATGCTGAGATATAGTCTTAGGTTTTATTTTTAAGCTAAGTGTCTATCATTAAGCCCATTAACGAAATGATTTATTTGCTCATTTTCAAGTATTTATGCAGCCTCATAAGGTTCAAGTAAAGATAATGATATCACAGTTTGTAGAAAGATATAATTACTTCACGGGTTTTACTTTTCTTTTTTTGGTTTTCTCCCTTTCATTTTCACAGCTTTGTCCATTTTATCAGCGACGAAATATAAGCTCGAGAGCTTGCATACAAAAAGAAAAGATAAAATGTCACCTCCAGAGCTTTCATCAAAGACAAACTCAAGCTAAATATTCTAACAAGAGGTAAGCGAACAATGAACTAAAATACGGTAACAAATATGTAATGAGCTACAAAAAAAAAAATCGATAATTACACTCCAGATCTGTGGAAATTATACTTTCCCCGATCCAACCCAGAGACAATTTTGCTGCAGTATGTTGTGAACAGAGCTCTCCGGTGGGAATGGGCTGCAGAGGACATTTTAGTGGGAGGAAGAGAGCAATAGGAAGAGGAGTATGATTCATGTTCGGCATCTCAAGTGGAGGATAGAGCGCAAGCATTGAATAATGAAACAAAGAAGATATTCAGCATGCCAGGAAGGTTACTGTTAGAGAGCTGTTAGAATTATTTAAAAAGGTTAGTCTATGAATAAACATGCTTCATCAAGGTCTCTTACACATGCAAAGAGAGATGCTAATGAATAATAAAAGAGTAATGGGGACTGGTGAAGAAATTAATGTTAATCTTATCCAAAGCAGATACAAATTAATATTGGAGCAACATTTTTGTAATCACTTCTCAAGGCAAAAATTCAATTAATGTGACTATATCAATATTTCAAATCTTAGTCCCTTGAAAGTATACTTGTCTTTCTTCATATGAGCTTGCTGTCTTCTGTGAATGGCTGTCGCTTATTCTTGTCAATACTTGGTGAGACTTCTTAATGGTATGGCTGGGAGAATTTGGGATCAGTTCTGTAAACCACAATGCTATGATGCAGAATTGCCTTAGGACACGTTTCAGTTAGGAAGCTCACTTTAGAGAAGAGTAATTACTCTATAGAAAATAGATATATAAGCCCAGAACAGTCTGTCTTGCTTCATTATTTTATTTACTACTTTATGCACACGGTGGGAGAAAGCTGCCTGTGATTTCTGGAAAAATCTACATTTTTATATATCTAGTTTCAGTCACAGAATAGGTATAAGTATTTACCCTTACAGTATTTATATTTAAATAGCATCATATCAAATGAATGAGCACAGGAAAAACAACAACAACAAAAACAAACAAACAAACAAAAAAAACACTGCTACTACCAAAAGGAGACTAGTTCTACCAATGAGAAAATAATTATATAAACCAGAGTTGAAAGGGTTTTGAGGCTGAGCTAAATTTTACCTTTTGTCATGTCTTTCTTTGATGACAGGAAATGTGAATATCTTCCTAGGAATTTTTAATATGTCTGATTTTTTTCCATGAGAGATTTATTTTATCTTACAATATTTTCTTTTGTTGGTAGTCTCTAGATACATTTTATATAGTGAGTTATTCCCCTTGTTTGGCATACAATATAAATGCCTGTCATAGTTTGTTTAAGGTGTCAGAGACTTAGAAAAAGTTTATGAAACTAAATGGGCTCCTCGAATAAGTGTTTTGCAGCTGGGCAGAATGTGTTGTTTATGTTGTAATGCCCTGACAAGTTTATATAATAAGAGGTGCTAACTCCACCATACTATGATAGATTAGACTTGTTTGAGGCATAGTGCTGTAGAAAAATAGGCTTACATGCTGTTGTTTGCAAAACTAAATGATGATCCAAAGCAAGTCACCCTATTAAAATAACTGTCTGGACAATCTCACTTCTGTGCTTTTAATAGACAGTGTATCATCCCCATAATGAAAGAAACATGAAATGGTTTCCATATCGAATGAGTTCCCAGAGGTGCTGGGATTTGTCTCATTATATAAAGCTTTTCCATCACTGTTGCAATACCTCTTCTCATCTTTGCTTCTCATGCGAGTGAAGAATTTTCTCTCAACAGCTTTAGCCTGGCTAAACCTGCAGAACACAGAAGAGGAATATACTGGAGATAAGATTACTTTTTTCCATTTATGTAGAAAATTATACCCAGTATTTCTACCTGAAAAGGATCACTCTATGATGTGGACAGCATTCTGCACTCTCATTAAAAAAAAGGCAGCCTACAATTTTGTGTTATTTTACTTTTAAAAGAAGTTGGATATGGCAGGAGAGGCTATCTGAGATTTCCTGCTGTTAAATCCAGGAGAAAAAAATCACCACTTGTATATTCTCCTCAGAGTTCTTTGGTCTCTAGCACTCCAGTGCTGTGCTGATAGCTTCCCATGGCCTGCAATCCTACCACCTGCCTCAATAATTTTGATTGGAGGAAGAAGGTTAATATGATGGAATAAAATGAACTTTGTCAGGTAATATTAAAGTTCAGTCACTAACTGACAAGCCCAAGAATTTTCTGAGAAAGGATGTTACTGTAGTCTGTGATTCTGCTTGAATTTCGGTTGCTTGTTGCCTTTGGGACAGCCATAATCTCACAGCAGAATTTTTTCTTCTGCTCCGTACGATACTCCTTTATACCACCATCATCATCATCGTCATTACAGCCAATTATTGGGTACTTAAAATAAATCAGTCAGTACGTTTGATTACTCAATAACACGTCTGTGTATTTTTGTGTTTATTTTACATATGAAAAAACTGTGACTTAGAGAGGATAACTAATGTAAGATTGATTACACAAATAATAAATGGAAGAAGTAAGATCCAAACCCATATTTGAATCCAAAGCCATGACTTATAACCATTATTGGCCTCAACAATGCTGTTTGTATACTGTCACTCTTCAGGGGTGCTTGTAAAAATTTATCCCATTTTTATGTGCTCTACTTAAATTATCAGATTTGACAAAATTCCATTGACAAACAAAAATACTCTTTAATAACCCCCCTCCAGGACATCAGGCTTAAGGAACTATGTGGCTTGATTTACCATGAGGTAAGAAAGAAAAAATATTAATGCTGACTGGTTTATTTTTTGATAAGTAATCGAGTGGTTTAATTTTATTTGAAACTGACTTCCAAATGATTTTCTCTGATATAGCTTTAAAGACAAGCACAGCAGTGAAGTGATATGTGTTTCTTTTTCTTTGTTCATTCTAATAATTTTTCACATAGCTATATAATTTTCTTAGTATTTGTAAAAGGAATTTAAAATTTGACCAGTAGTAGAAAAGCTCAAAAGGATGCACAGTCCCATTATTGCTTTTTGCGTTGATCTAAAGAGACAGATAGATGTGAGATGAATGAAGCAAAAAAAAAAAAAGACAAGAATTTAATTCCCTAATTAAGAAGGGAATTACTGAACTACCATCAACAACCCACCACATCTGTAGCAATCAGTGGTCATAGGTAAGAGCTAGAGGAAGGTATTCTCATGTCTTGCAGATAAATTTATTCAATGAAATAAAGCATCCTCTTCAAGGTACTCTGAATCATTTTATGTTACCTACTATGGAATATGTTCTAAAGTACATTCTGTGGATGAAATATATATATATATTTA
>NW_016809420.1:313461-353733 GCF_001698545.2 Rhinopithecus bieti
ATATATATTTATATATAATATATATATATTTATACATGTACATAAAGATTATTGTTTTACCAAAAGAATATATATACACATACACACATATATATGTATATATGTGTGTGTATATATTCTCTTGGTAGGCTATATATAGCTTACCAATAGAAGCCAGCATATAAACTATCCTATTATTTTACTGAATATTTTTATGTTTGTGATTTCCCAGGAGCTTTTGGGAAATTATCTCTTTCCTGTTTCATATGGTGATAGTTCGACTGCAATTTAAGGTGTATATTGGCTGTCACTGTGCAATTGAAAAGGTACTTGGCAGTTCCTTTAACAAGTCCTTTCTCTTACAACTCCAATAGAAATATGTAATCATAATTCCTCTCCTGGAACACTGAATTCTGGACAAACAATGCAATGATGAAAAAAGTGATTGGGTTTTATTTCAACCATAGTATCATGGTGAATGAGAATTCCTGCTCTAATAATTTCTGAAACTTCTAGGAGTCTTCCATGTTCAGTTTGTTAATTTTACCTCTGCATTTTTCAGCTCCCTGGTAGCTTTCCAATGAATTCCATGTTTGCTTCAATAGGGTCACTTTCTATTGCTTGCGTCTAAAAACAATTAATGGCTATAATTCAAAAAGTCACGTAGCAAATAGACAAATTCTGTCAGTAACCAGACAGAATTTGTGCTTTATTAAGACAATTCCATTCCTAAATCACAACATATTAAGTTAAAGAAGAGGCCAATTTGATGATCATATTCATTAAAGCTAATTTATTTTCCCTATCTAATGAAACAAGTCTAATGGCACATTCCTCTAAAATGTGTTTTATATCTAGATGTTGTTCTCTATCATTACTGTCAAAAACCTGTTCCAAGGCAACCTTTTTTCCTAGGTTAGCAGGTGCAATAGATTTTAATTTGCTCTCCATCTTATAAAATCTCTATTTCAGTCTAAAATCCATTCAATATCTAAGAAAATAATTTTAAAATATAAGTTCCATAATTTCACTCCCCTGCTTAAGTTTCTTTGATAGCTGCCAATTGTACTTCAGATAAAACCCAAACTTCCAAGCTGAGCAAAGGCCTGGATAATCTAGCCCATGTCTCACTCTTAAATTTTAAATTGTATAATTCTCAAGCTCTCTGCTCCCAAATTGAATGCAACTCTTCAGAAAATTCTTCCCTTGCTAATCTGCTTTTACTTATGTGCCCTTATTTTTTTTACTTCATTCCTTTCATCATATTTTAATAATATAGTTTATTTTATAAATATGTATATGATATAGTTTATTTTTTGTGCATTTGCTAGAATATAAGATCCATGAGGGCACATTATTATTAAATACATGGCCTGTGGTAAGTACAATGCTAACCACTAGCAGTGTCTTAATAAGTACTTGGTGAGTAAATAAATGCGTATTTCTATGCAGATCAGAAGTGAATTGCTTTCCTTATGATAACACAACTTATTTTCCTCTTTTCCTTAAAATGAAAGTACTTTTTCTAAAATTCCACGTTTGATGAAAGCACACGTTTTACTGCTTGAAAATTTTATAGAAACCTTTATGTAAGCTTGTCTTTTACAGAATCTAAAATGAATAGTATTTTGAAGTGTTAATTCCTATTTCCTTTGTTTTGTGTAACAGTAATAAGATTAAAATGAATACAGCATAAGCAGAGAATAGGCTTATGAAATACTTATTGTGTCAAGGGAAACCTAACAAATGTTCCCTTTACCTGTAAAGCTTTTCTGTGTTGTGAACACAACATTCCAAGATCTCATACAGGCAGTGGAATGCTACATTTGTACTATTATGTACTTTGTCAGTCAGACAAATCCCCATTTTGTTTCTCAGAACAATACAACCTGAGAACGTTCACTGAAATGGTTATGAGTTAGAAGGAGAGGGAGCCCAACCTTTTGAGTGAAATAACTCAAGTTTTCCACTTTGAGGCAATTAAGATGTAATTAGAACTTTGCAAGACAGGTAATTTCAGTGGAACTTTCAACAAATTTCCTATTAAAACAATATAAGGAGCTCTGTGCTTCTCTCTTTGCATTCCAGGGATACTAACATACTCAGAGGAAGAAAACACGGGCAGTACTGAACTGGTGAGAAAATAATACTCCCAGAATACAAATAAAAAAAAAATGAAAACCTTCTCTAAGTAAAATGTGGACTTTGATTTCCATTTGAAACGTAATTTTCGCATTTAAGTTGTAATCAAATGTCAAATATAATACAACATGCTATTAAGTAAATCTAGCCTGGGTAAGACTGACTATTAACCTGGAAAAAATCTATCAGTCTTTGATTTCTCTTTGTTAGAAAAATGTGGTGCAGATATTATTTCTAGGATATAAGTATGTAAAATTTTATTTTGCGGAATGGAAGGAGAGGACACTGCCAGTCGCTGTTTCTGTTTTTCTCTTTAGTTTTCTGATCAGAGCATTTAATCTATAATGTTACTATTTATAAATAAAAATAATCTAGTTTATAAAGAGGATAAAAATGATTAGCTTTTCACATAGGTTACACAGATGTCCTAAATCCAACAAGCATTATTAAATATCTTCTATAATAAGGCACTGAGCAGTGGAGTTTTTCAGAGACATAAAGTCTCTTCTCAAGTAACTCTCGATTTACCAGGCTGTATAACACCTGCAGCTGTTGGGAGAGGCGTTTGGGTTGCTAGAAGAGTAATGAGGGTAATCACTTGGAGATCACGGTAAAATGCTGATTCTATTTCAGTAGATCTGAGGTGGAGCCCAGAATCTGTATTTCTAATATGCTCCAAATTAATGCTGATGTTGCTGCTGGTATATGGACAAAACTTTGAGTGGAACTGAAGTGGGTCTCAAAGAGTGGGCCTTCTCTTGACCAGAAAATTGCACTTAAAATAAATATCTGTGAGATGTTGAGTGGAGATATTCTAAAAACATGGAAACCATGTGAGTAAGGGAAAACAGGTAAGAAATGTACCATTTCAAACAGAAATTGATGAGTATCATGAATCTTTTTGCACTAAACCCACACTCTTAACCACTACCTTGCAGTTTTTCTATGAAAGATATATTAATCCTGAAAGTAGAGATAGAAAATTAGGGTAATAGGTTATGAATAAAATATAACCTAACCAAAAGTGCTGGATAATGGCAACTATGTGTAGAAAGGTATGAATCAGCTGATTAGAGATACTTTACCACAATGAAAAATTTTGCCAGGAGATGATGAGGGAGTCAGTATCTGCAGTGCCAGTCAATTGAACTGAGTACACAAAAGCATGGGGACCAGACAGGAGAGTGGTACTGGAGGGACATCAGCTGAGAGAATTCCAAGGAAGGACGTGAAAGGCAAAGCTGAAGAAAGGAACTCTTTTAAATTTTTTTTTCCTATTTTTTTGTGTATTTTTATTCAGATAGAATCTCACTCTGTTTCCCAGGCTGGAGTACAGTGGTATAATCATAGCTCACTGTAACCTCAAACACCTGGGTTCAAGGGATCCTCCCACCTCAGCCCCCTGAGTAGCTAAGAATACAAGCACACACAACTGCATCTGGCTCATTTTAAAATTTTCTGCAGAGATGGAGTCTTGCTTTGTTGCCCAGGCTTGTCTTGAACTCCTATCCTGAAGCGATCGTCCCACCTGAGCCTCCCAAAGTGCTGGGATTATAGGTGAGAGCCACCATGCCTGGCCTTGAAGAAAGAATCTCAAATGAAGAATTTTTAGGAACTAAAGATTGTGTTGAGAGTACGGACAGACCCCTGAGTGTTGGTCTATATTCAAGTTTAATCTCTTCCAACCAGGGTAAAATCTGCTAAAAACTACAGTTCCTGCCTCCAGGAATTTCCCTCTTGATTTTTAAAATAATCATAAGATGAGAGACTGAAGTATGATTTTTAAATTATCATGACACTGGGAATAGGCCAAATGAGAGAAGTCAAGATGTGAACTGTTATAAATCATGAGGAAGAAGAGAGCCTACTGGTGGGGCAATGGAAGATTCTGTGAGCAGAATTGGTAGAGCAGTGGAAATTTCTCATTCACAAAATGAGACAGAGAGATTAATTGAAGTTGGAGACACATCTTTCATCTGCCACTTCCAATGTCTACCACTGGAGTTATTCTATTGGTTTGATGGTATGTTTGACCCTTCGATTAACTATTTTTGCCAGTTAGTAAAGTATCTCAGCTTCTATTCCACTCTTCAGCAGTATGTGCTGATGGGGCTGGAACTGCCAATCACATTTCTATTTTCCACTTACCCCCCCAAGGCAGAATCCTTTTTTTTTTTTTTTTATTTTTTTTTAAAGCTTCTATGTTTCAATAATGTTGACCTCTTCTCTGCCCTGGGGTAAAAGCTACACCCTGTAGTTGCCACCTCTGCGATAGCTGGCTCTCTTTTTTACTCTTCAGTACCTATTCAACAATGTTCATATACATATACTTGGTTAGATTTCTGTCTTTTAACTAGACTCAGACTGATAAGCTACATGCATGGCCTTGAAAAATACCAGAGACAATTTTCTTGTTACTAAAAGATTTTTTTTTTTTTTTTTTTTCTGGACAAAACCAAGGTTCCTGCCAGCTATAAGTTCTATGACATCTTGTATGGCCTTCAGAGTTTCTCTCTTGAAAAAATGCACTTGGTGATAAAATGGGTAAAAGAAAAGGCCTGGACATCTTACTTGGCTTTTACTTACTAGTGGGTTTACAATGGTTGTCAGACTAGCTAATAGTCTCCATCAGAGATGCTACATATCTCAGATCACAGAGATAACATAAATTCTCAGTAAATTTCAATGAAATCCAGAGCAACAAGCACCAGTTAAATGCATTGTTGGGCCAGAGCCTTGGATGCTCACTAGGGAAGGGAAGCTCAAGTCAGAACTTGAGACATAATAACTAAAGAATTTTTTAAAAATGTTACTATTTTGCTATCATGTGTTGAATACAGACTTGATACATGCCAATCCCTTTACTCACCTTTAATACACACAACAACTCTATCCTGTATTTGAATTTTTTATTACCTGCTTTTTACCAATGATGAAATCCAAGCTCAAAGAAGATAACTTGCCTATTATCCATAAAAGGTAGAAAGGACTGTGATGCTCCGAAGCTCATTATCTTGATCATTATAGTTAACTTCCAGTCATGAAAGTGCTGGGCCAAAGAGAGTTTGAGGACTATTAATGGGGCCAAAAGGCAAATTATTGAGAGAAAGATATTAAGTACAAGTGTTATAAACATCCACTTCTGGTTCTCATTGTATCTTCATTGTGACTTTTGCATGTGCATATGAGTTATATGACTTAACCTATCATTGTTTTACGATTTTGTTTTACAATTTTAACCTATCATTGTTTATAACTTTTTATATCCTCAAGTGTAAATTTCTTATCAATGATGACATTCAGAAACAATACCAAAGAAGGTTCAACACCTAAAATACATACTGTAATGTGAATGTTTTTATTTCATTCTTAAAACCTAAATATTAATATTTTACATTTGCATGTGAATTTGTTGATACTCTGTTAAATTTTGATTTAAAATAATCTGTTTAAAATCCCTTATAGTTAGTTCAAACAGATCTGAGTTTATTGGCAAACTCAAAAAAGAGATTGATTTAGACATAATTATACTCTTTAGTCTTACATAAATGGCGATTAATGGGCAGAAATCAATGTTTCTTTTTTTTTTTTTGAGACAGTGTCTCACTCTTGTCACCCAGGCTGGAGTACAGTGGCTTGATCTTGGGTCACTGCAACCTCTGACTCCCAGGTTCAAGAGATTCTCCTGCCTCAGCCTCCCAAGTAGCTGGGATGACAGGCACCTGCCAACAAGCCGGCTAATTTTTTGTATTTTCAATAGAGACAGGTTTTCGTTATGTTGGGCAGGCTGGTCTCAAACTCCTGACCTCAGGTGATCCACCTGCTTCGGTCTCTCAAACTGCTGGGATTACAGGTGTGAGCCACCGTGCCTGGCCAATGCTTCTAGTTAATAGCAGGAAAGCTGTCATAAAATTCTGTCCAAATGACACACTTATAAAAAGGAAACTAGCATAGCTAATAAGGTCGTATTGTTTAAATCTTTGATTTGTTTTATGATGTCATCCTTCAGCACAATAAACCAGCAATTGTCTTGATAAGAATGAATATGGGCAGATTTCTACACTTTTCAGTTCCTGGTCTAGAAAGTCAGTGAAATTGGAAGATACTCTGTGCCCATCCATCAGAGAAGTTATCAGATTTAAAAGGATGATGTCTATGAAGTTCTCAGAGCTCCTAATCATTAGCACGGGTTATTACTATTATTATAAAGTGGCAAATGGTCTTTGGTATGTCTATTGGCTACTAAGAAACTCAGTGTAAAAAAAAGCAGTAAAGGAAAAAAGAGAGAAAAGAAAAGAATACTAACAAAAAAAAATGCTGTGTGAGAATTAGTGAGAGTGAAAAGTCAGAAGACAGAGGTTTTATAGGTTACTGATCAGATGCTGATCTTCCTTCTTTTGAGCTTTTCTGTGTGTGTGCCTGTGCAAATGGGCTGGAAGTTTAATGAAGGCCATCTTTCTCATGACATATCAGACATTTCACCCTGAGTCATGGCCAAAAATACCACAAGAAAAAAATGGCCCTTCTCATAGTATTCCAACCTTCCTTTTCCAGATGGATGGCATAATAAAAATATTCTTCCAATTATTTCAGAGCCTTAAAAGAAGAAAGGGAGGAAGACACAGCTTTAGTTTCAGTTCTGAAAAGGCAATGAAGCTGTCAGTGGGGAAGCTATTTTTGGAACAGGATGGCCATTTCCCTAGTAAGACTTGCTTTATAAGATAATACTTTCTTTCCGTGTTTAAAAAAAAAAAAAAAAAATTAGAGGGAAAGTGGAAGATTCACTCCCTTATATCATAGTACCAGTGGAAGAATTACATTGTGGAGGTTTACAAAGTCATTTGAAATTTTGCAATATTCAGACAAAAGACACAAGATAAATACAGGAATACTGAGCTCAATTTTGCAGTGGCATCATAAGTACGTCCTTGTGAGGATTTCTTCAGAGGACTGTTTGAGGGACTAAGTACTAAAGTCCCTAAGTACTAAAATAAATTCTTTCCCAACCTCTCCCACCAGAACAGACAACCTCCACTCTTCTTTGTAATCTTCTCATAATAGGAGTCTATGCAAATGTCTACCTAAAGTTAATAAAACAGCAGCAATGACTAAGAACAAAGTTGAAACCCTTAGAGTTTGTTACACAATGTAGATGGAAACTCCTGCCCAGTTCTTTTTTTAGCATGTGAACATGTGAAGTCTATTTTGTCACTGACCCTTGCTTGTAGCATATATTTTTTTCTGAATACAAATTCCCATATGTAGGAGTAATGCTGGTGGTAAATAAATTATAAGTAATTTATATTTTTCCAAAATTGAATTCAAAATGAAAAGGAAGTTAAGGGGCTAATTTAGTAGGATATTGTAACAGAGCCCATTCCTGACTTGTAAAAACACTCATATGTTTACTCGTAACTGACTTTTATGGTCATAATGGGTCTTTATTTTTGTTCTCTGAATAAATCCAGAGGAAAATCTTGGAATCTTTTATGTGGCAAAAAGAGCAAACACACATTAGACCATTTACTTTGTTTGACAATTAGTGGTCAAAAACAAATTCAGCAGTTCAGAGTTTTTATTGTGTCTTGCACTATAGCATAATTACTAGTCAGTAAAATATGAAATCCTTTTTACTTAGAGGGGATTATATTCTGAAAGTAGTCAGTATCGGCCTCTTGCCCAGAGAGCTCCTTTGAAAAGTATTACAAGCTGCCTAAGCGCTCAAGTTTCTCTTATTTCTGTGTTTGGGATATGCCATTCACTTATTTGCAGGTATTACTCTTTGTTGTGAACACACCTCTCATTGTGTGTTTAGGACCCTTGGACTTATTTAGCATTGATATAGCACTTCCATTTTAACAAAGATATGCCACAGTCATTTTCAGTAGTTATTCCTCACAACACTCTGGAAAAATAGAAGACCATCTCTCTACTTATTTCATAGACAAAGAACAAACTCAAGCAGGGCTTGGAAATATGGCAAAATTGTATGGATACATTTAAAATTAAGGGATTTAACTTCAAGGTTATTGTTTCATCAGGTAAGTCAATAAAAATATTTGAAATATAAATGAAGGATTTAAGTGTAGTTTTTGTTTCAATTCACTTAAGATTTATATATGTTTGCTGCTCTACTATAATAAACATGCATGTGGGTAAATTTATTTATTAGAAAGCTCACAAAATCCTCAATACATAAACATTCATAAATTTAAATATTCAGCAAAGAATACATTATTCTTGAAAGAAGGACTGGATGGATCAACTGCCGTTTTCATGGCAGGATTTTCTTTCAATTCTTCCTCTTCCAAGACATAATGTGTTCTGAGAAAGGAACTACTAACATTTTTACCAAGTGTCCATTTGCCTTCAGCAGTTTCTGTATCTTTATGGTACTTTTGATTATAATTTCTATCTGTTTCTTCCCTATCCAATATTCAGTAATTGTAAGGCCAAGAGATTCACACAGTTTAGCCCCATCAAACCAGTTATCTCACCACTATCTACCAATAGATGGATACTTAAGCCAGGTAAGCTCTAGTTCTAATTGTTATACTGTTGTTACAACTGGGAGAATGTTTACGTAGCTGGTTTCTCAGTTTCTGAGCTACTCTGTTCTAAGTAGTCAATTCAAAAAGAATTTGTTAAACACCCACTATGTGAAAGGAACATTGTAGATAGTGGCAATAAATACTTTTGCCACAGATCTAAAGTCTCTACTAGCATACATAAATAATGAAATTTTCCCTGGATGCTAGGCTAACTTAAAAAGATCTCAATCTGGTTTATACTTTTTGGGGTAATTTTGATTATTTAAGCATCCTTATGTTTATCACTGACACTTACTATCCCTGCTTAAAGGTAGCGGTCCTACATTAGACTCACATGCTCATCAAACAAAGACCAGACTATGTCTTCATCCCTCCAGTGCAGTGGAGGAGAATGAAGAGTAAGTATGAGGAGGAAGAATGAGGAGTAGTTTGCTCTCTCATGCCTCCTATTCATTCTTTCTTCCATTTGCTTTGCAGTATGGTGGGGTTGGTATGAGGGAAATATAAAAATAAGCATAACATTAGTAGTTCTTGGTTATAATGATTGTTTCCTTATGTGAACAAACTGCCTTTTCTTTGGGGGAAGGTTTCTATCTCACTGTGTTGACAATCACTGTTGATGTAGCTCATTTTCAAAAGAAATGTTGAGCATTACTGTAGAACTCATCAGGCAATGCTGACATAGGACAGAATTCCTGTTCTAAGGAATTCCTAAGCATTTATGGTCCCATATCTTCCATCTGACATCCAGCAAGCAGCATTGAGCTTAAATTATCTGATGAGATTACAAGAAACCCTGAGCTCTGGATCTCGACTATCTTTCACTGGCTCAATCGCACTTCTCAGAAAACTGTAACATCTAGAAGGATTCCCTGCCTTCTTTGCTTCTGGTCTGGCCACATACTATCTCTCTACAGTTCTCTCTCCTATACTTAAACAGCATCTAGAATGATGAACCCTTATTGTACAGTAGAAACCCAATGGGAAAACAAAATTCTAAGATTCTAATTTTCAAATCTTAAAGTAATTCTCTTAAGAATCCCTTTGTAGGTTTCTGGAAAAACAGTAAACAACTACTAAAACATGCCAGTTAGAATGGTGATCATTAAAGTCAGGAAACAACAGATACTGGAGATGATGTGGAGAAATAGGAATATTTTTACACTGTTGGTGAGAGTGTAAATTAGTTCAACCATTGTGGAAGACAGTGTGGTGATTCCTCAAGGATCTAGAACCAGAAATAGCATTTTACCTAGGAATTCATTACTGGGTATATACCCAAATGATTATGAGTCATTCTACTATAAAGACTCATGCACACATATGTTTATTGTGGCACTGCTCACAATAGCAAAGGCTTGGGACCAACCCAAATGCCCATCAATGATAGACTGGATAAAGAAAATGTGACACATATACACCATAGAATGCTATGCAGCCATAAAAAAATGATGAGTTCATGTCCTTTGCAGGGACATGGATGAAGCTGGAAACCATCATTCTCAACAAACTAACACAAGAACAGAAAATCAAACACTGCTTCTTCTCACTCATAAGTGGGAGTTGAACAATGAGAACACATGGACACAGGGAGAAGAACATTACACATTGGGGCCTTTTAGGGGGTGGGGGTCTAGGGGAGAAATAGCATTAGGAGAAATACCTAATGTAGATGAAGTGTTGTGGGTGCAGCAAACTGCCATGGCACGTGTGTACCTATGTAACAAACCTGCACATTGTGCTGTAGCCCAGAACTTAAAGCATTACAAAATTAAAAAAATGAAAAAAAGAAAAGAAGAGAAAAGAAAAAAGTGGCCATGCAAGCTGAAAAAAACAAAACCAAAAAAACCCCAAACAAACAAACAAACAAACAACACTGTACTTTGCCTTAAGGCAACTTCTTCTCATCCTGGTGACTCTTCTCTCTCTCTTTGATAACGGCCTGCATACTAGTTTGTTCTCACTGCCCTGGAGTCTCAAAAAGAAGTGTACTTCTTTTGGTTCTGCTTTTGTGATTGTAGTAACCCTTTCTCAAATGTTACAGTGGCATAAAAGGTCTCAAAGAATTCTTCAGCCTGTCTTGATACATGTAAGACTATTAGTCCCTACACAGTGTGCCCTATCTGATGGGGAAGCCACAGCTCATATCCTCTGAGGGTTGTAAGTGGAGTATGGTGACACACTAAGGAGAAGGTAATGATTTGGGATGGGGTAAATCAGGCAAAGCACCATAAAAAGGCAGGTATTTGAAGGACATACTAAAGAATGAACAGGATTTTTAAAAGAAGTTATACAGCTTCTCTCTCCAGAGAAAGTGGTAACCCTTAAAATAACTTGCCAATTTTCTCTTTTCTTTCTTTATTTTTTTATTTTTTATTTTTATTTTGTGTGTGTGTGTGTGTGTGTGTGAGACAGAGTCTATGATGCCTGGGCTGGAGTACAGTGGAACAATCATGGTTCATTGCAACCTCAACCTTACAGGTTCAAAAAATTTTTGTACCTCAGCCTCTCAAGCAGCTGGGATTACAAGCATGAACCACCATGATGCTTGGCCAATTTTTGTATCTTTAATGGAGATGAACTTTCACCATGTTGAGTAGGCTGGTCTCAAAATCCTGATTTCAAGTGATCCACCAGCCTCAGCCTTCCAAAATGTTGGGATTGCAGGCATGAGCCACTGCATCCAGACCAACTTGTCAAAATTTTTATCATTTTCCACTTTCAAAGCAAAAATTGCACCAAACAAATTAAATAGATAAGAAAGACTTTATTCAAGACTACTGCAATAAGGGAGAGAGACTGAACTTAACTTCAGAGAAACAAAAGGACAGTTTTTAAGCACTGTGGTAAGGAAATGGAAAAGTGCTAGAGGATGTTAGTAGGAAGATTAGTTGATGGAATATATAGAGTACAGTGAGTTATTCCTGTATTTGCAAGTGTTTATAGGTCATCTGTGTTTGCTAATTGGTGCCCATCCTAACTAAGTTAGACACCTATGTTTGGCCCAGGCTGGTAAGGCTCCTGCCCTCCCACAGAGACAAGGAAATAGAAATTTTATCTCCTTTGAGGTTTACATTTCACAAAGATAATTTTCAGGAGAAAGTTCTTGATTTGTAAGACTTGCAAAGGCCTAGGGATAAACTTACGTATATTTCAAAATGGCAGAGAAAGAATTTACAGTAGTACATTTCCTAAAGTAAATGCTTAAAAAAAGGACTGATTTTGTTAAAACCCTGTCTTTTTAAGTTATTTGCTATGAAATCTAAAAAAATTTAACGATTCTACAGTAAATAATTATACTACCCCATAAGTAAAATATTTTTTTAAAATGTTCTAAAGTGTATTTTCAAGCAATAATTGACATGTAATGAATGCTCAATAAAGAGTAGCTATTTTATGGACACCCAAATGAGGTCTGAGCTCATATTTGCCCTGTTGGCTAATATCATTCTCATCCCTTCATCTCAAATTCAGCAAATAGGTACCACATATTTAGTCCTTCTCTTGAAGGATATACCAATCACTTTGATAATATTAAATTAATTATTCAGGCCGGGCGCAGTGGCTCACACCTGTAATCCCAGCACTTTGGGATGCCGAGGTGGGTGGACCAGGAGGTCAGGAGATTGAGACCATCCTGACTAACATGGTGAAACCCCGTCTTTACTAAAAATACAAAAAATTAGCCGGGCGTGGTGGTGGGTGCCTGTAGTTCCAGCTACTCGGGAGGCTGAGGCAGGAGAAAGGCGTGAACCTGGGAGGCGGAGCTTGCAGTGAACCGAGATGGCGCCACTGCACTCCAGCCTGTGCAAAAGAGCCAGACTCTGTCTCAAAAAATAAAAATAAAAGGAAATAAAATAAATTAATTACTCATATTTATGATGACTATTTATGACGACTACTTTAAATGCCCACATGATTTACATTATGAAACATTATCAGAGGAAGAAGTGACCTTAAATATGCCAAGATACAAGAAAGTTTTTGCCTTCTCTTTTGCAAACTCTGTTATTTCTTTAGCCTTAAAATTTTTTTTATGTGAATTGTTATTTTCATCAAAGCTTTGTATATCCTTATTACCATATCATTCTTATCTTTAGGGAAGCTGTGTATTATATAAGCACTGAAGATGAGGAGTGGAAAAGTACTGAATATCAGAGGTCAGAAAAGTCAGGAAACTCCCCTTAATGCTAAAACAACAAGGTTATCTGGAAAGTCCCTAGCAGGGCAAGCGGCCGTTTGTGGTTTGGTCAAAGGGCGGGAACCAATGAACAACTGACTAATGTTTAACTTTAAATGTCAGCCAATTGTAAACCTACAACTGTAAAATTCCCAGTGACTCTGTAACTTGCTGTAACTTGTTTGTGTCTGACTATAAAAGACGGCTGAACACCAAGCTCGGGGTCTCTCCCTAGGATCTGATACCTAGCTGGAGGGAACCGAGTTCAAACTCGAAATAAAGCGATCCCTGCCGCTTGGCATTGTCTCTGGACTCTGGTGGTTGCTTTTGGGGTCATTGTGGGTCTGGGCATGACAAAGACATTAGAAGGCAAAATCACTAAAGAACAGAGGTAACCTGATTTCTCAAAAATAAATCCTCAAAGTTCCTCAAGCCACCAGTGAAATAAATTTTTATTCAGAACAAGTAAGTCCTGCTACACTATGAATGCTTTTTCCAAAGAGGAGAGAATTTTCTGGATTTCCAGCTCGTCTTAAATGCCAGGCTTCCTCTATGACTACTACTGACTGCCTCAGCAGGAAAGATGTTAAATGACCTCTTAGCCCAAAAAGTGGGGCTGCAGCTCTTGATCAATTAGTAAAAACTCACTGTTGGCAAGAATTCCAGTACAAATATGATCTGGACACAGTGACCCAAATTATGCTTTAATTCATTCTGAAAGAGCTTGAAAATAAACATTTTATAAATGTCTACTATGTGTTCAGTATTTTTCATGCTTTTATGTGTTCTCTCCAGAATGAAATATTGATAGTATTACCACCATTTTTAAAGATAAGGAAAAACATTGCCCAAATTAATATGAGATGGGAAGGAACTTGCATCCAGACTTCTGAACATTCCCAACAAGTGTTAAGAAGGCAGTGTTAAGTGAAGGATATTAGCAGATATTTTACTTCCCTGTGAATTAGAAAGAAAATAAATAATCTATCTACACGATTTTCTTAGAAACTCTGCCAAATTTCAATGAAAATCAAAATAAAATGATAAATTGATATATAGGATATGAAGTAAATATTCCAAATTACTACTGCTACTACTAACTAATTAACAAAATGTGGCTCGCTGCAACTTGGAAGAATAACAACAAAATCTTCCCAAATGTTATAGATAAAATTTCAAAGGATCAAAATAATTAATTTGAATTAATATCATACTTTGGCCATATTAAAATTATTTTTTCTGTCCAGTAGAAGTAAATACTAAAAAAAAAAAGAGTACTGCTAGTGATAAGCTCTTTAGAACTTGAAGAGCTGAACCTAAGTAAAGGACAGAAGGCTTGATATATACATGTCATCAGAGTGGAAAAATCTCAAAGTATAAAAGCCTGTAAATGATCTCTTTTAGAATTTATAAAATATGCCACAGGTAGCCAGCTGGTCTAGAAGTTCCAACAAGGAAAATATGTTCATGAAACTTGTCATGAACAAGAACCTTGCATCTGTGAGACTTGCAAAGAGAGAATTACAATAATGTAGCCTGCTGGCAATTTAGCTTAGCCAGAATCACTGAAAATATATACATGATATTAAAATGGTGATGTCTGGTTCTTGTGTCAGAAATGACAATGACAAGAATAGAAAAGAATCCAATGCCATTACAAAACTCATAGGATCACACAAAATGACCGAGAATGTCATCAAACTATGAATAGACTATGAGTTTATCTTCCTGAATCGTTTTCTTCATACTATCTAAAATTAGTTGGAAATGTGATTATGCTATATATAAGATAGCTTTTTTGAATGCGTTATTTGGAGAAAAGTCTGATCTTTCTGGTCAAAGTCTCTCCTTACAGAAAACAAACAACTTCAGGAAGTTGCAGTCTTAATAATCTCAATCAGATTAATAGTCAAATCTACAGTTTGCAATAATTTATTTCATTACCTCTTCTTATCTGGCCTGAATGCAACTATCACTGTATTTTCTCACATCCAGGGAAGTGGAAGATCAAGATTTGGAAACTCAATGACAAAAAATCATCTACGATAATGCTCTCATTTTCTGATGCAGGAAAATTTATACAATTCGGCACAAAAAATAAAAAATGTCCAATTGTTCTCCCTTAATTCTCCTCTGCTAACATTAATATTATACTTGTTACTATATTAAATTGTCGCTGGTAAAATTTGTTTGTTAAGTTTGAAATGTGATGCTTCAAATTTATACTTTAGAATGTTGCTGGTATTTAGAAATTTATAATTAATATGCCTTTGTAACCTTTGCCTCAATATCATCATAATCATAGCCTGGTGGAGTATAAATTAACAAAACTCTAATAGAAGTTTACTTGGAAATATCTATTGAAACGGACCCAGAAATTCTATTTGTAAACATTTCAAAATGTTGAAAGGCAAGATATTAGAAACTAAATTAATCTATGTAAATACAAGATGGGTTAAATCAATTACGGTATAATCACAAAATGAAAAATTATGTAGTCATAGAAAATAAGGAGGTTGCTTGTTTATGTACAAATATGAAAAGTTTTCTAAGATTTAGTGCTAATTAAAATGAGGTACCAGTGTATGGAATAGTATATAGAAGAGGAAGACATATACATACATACATATACCTCTGAAAAAATATATAATGGAAACTAAGATTATTTTTTATCAAGTTCAGGAAAACTGGGTAGAGGAGAAAACAGTGGGAGAAATAATTTTTAATGTTTTCCCTTATATATTTTAAAATTTCCATTCTGTGAAAATATTACTGGGCAAGAAAGAATTCATTCAGCAATCCTGAATTGCCCAAACCCTGCAGATTCTGAAGAAAAGCTTGTCTCTAGGACGGGCCCTTTGTGTCTCCTGGTGGGTAACCTCTCAGCTTTTGGAACCATCTGCCTGAGAAATGTGATTCTGTATAACTAAAGACTTAGACCACACTGCATTCTATGGTCAATATCTACGTTTGTATGCCTAGGGCATTGTGCCATGCTCTACCAGTTTGACCAGATAAATTTATCCCAACAATGTGGGGTAGAGCGGAGGGGTGGGAAACTAGGGGGTGAGAGGATGGGAGTGGGGAGTAGGAGAGTGAGAAATGACTGGAGCCTGTGTGATGTCAATTCTGGAAATACATGCCTATGTGATTGACTTCTAATAAAACACTGAACACCAAGTATTGGGTAAACTTCTGTGGTTGACAACACTTCGCACATATTTTCACATATTGTTGGTAAGAGAATGGAATATTCCCCTGGGTGACTTTGCTGGGGAACACCACTGAAAGCTTGCACCTGATTTCTTCTAACCTTTCCCTATGTGCCTTCTCCCTTTGCTAATTTGAAACAGTTCACTTTCATTGTATATACCATAACCATAAGTACAACAATTTTTCTGAATCCTGTACATACCTCTAGCAAATCATCCAGTCTGAGGGTGGTCTTGGGGACACCTAACACAATTATATATCCCCCAAAATCAAAGTAAAACATTTCAAAGTTAAATTGCATTTATTGGGGTGAAATGAATTGGTAAATACAACAAGTTGATTAAACTTTCTTACTATAACCAAATTCTGTACTACATGTGAGAAATTCTGAGATAAGACCCTCAAAAAGTTTACAGGCTAATGAAAAAAAAATGAAACAAACTGTCAGGCCTCTGAACCCAAGCCTGCAGTAGACATCCAGATGGCCTGAGGCAGGTGAAGATGCACAAAAGAAGTGAAAATGGCCAATTCCTGCCTTAACTGATGACATTACCTTGTGAAATTCCTTCTCCTGGATGATGAGTCTCCGAAGCTCCCCCGCCCAGCACCTTGTGACCCTCGCCCCTGCCTGCCAGAAAACAACCCCCTTTGACTGCAATTTTCCACTACTTACCCAAATTCTATAAAACTGCCCCGCCCCTATCTCCCTTCAGTGACTCTCTTTTCAGACTCAGCCCACCTGTCCCCAGGTGATTAAAAAGCTTTATTGCTCGCACAGAGCCTGTTTGGTGGTCTCTTCACACGGACGTGCTTGACACAAATAAAGTGAAATTATCAGTTTGTAATCCAAAAGGTTATGATTACTTCCTATAAAGAATAGATAAGAAGCTCTGAGCTCCTGGACTTCAAAGTTTATTATTGTGAAGGAAAAGCATACAAGTACTATTTTATGAAAATAGTTTTCTCTACTGTTAAAAGAAAAATTTCAGCTGAATTAAATTTAAAGGAGTTTAATTGAGCAATGAACAATTTACAAATTGGGCAGCTCCCAGAATCACAGCAGATTCAGAGACTCCAGAGATGCTCTGTAGTCAGAACGAATCAGAAGTGATGTACAGAAATCAGAAGTGAAGTCTGGATCAGCTGGATTGGTTATAGGTTGGTGTTTGCCTTATTTGAACACAGTTGAACATTCAGCAGTATAAGAGTGGTTGAAATGTGGCTGCTGGGATTGGCCAAGACTCAGCTATTGCTACAAGTAAATACTCCAAAGTTAGGTTTTTAATCTTGTCTACTTATTAGGTCAGATTACGGTTTGTCCCTAAGGGCTCAAATATAGAAGTACGGAGCCCTTCTCAGGCCATGTTTAGTTCGCTTTAACACTACTATGCTCGATTATTCATGCTACTTGTTTTTCTCCCACTATCTCTAAACCACTGCAAGATAGACATGTATATTTCTGTTTTACAGTTGAGAAAATTAAAGCTCAGAGCCTGAGTCCAAGATCGTACATTTAACTAGTCCAGGATCATGCATTTAACTACTGTAATATAGAAACAATATGACCATTCAGTACTGCAGGTGTATGAATTCTCCAAATCTTCAAGCTTTATAAGTGAAGAATTTTCAGGCTTAGAGAGATTAAGAGATACTTAGTAGCAACAGCCAGAGCCAAAATTTGAACAATTTGCTTGACTCTGAGGATTATACTTCCTTCCATTGTGTTGAAGTGTCCTACAAAACCAAGTAGTCTCTATAAACAATATTTATAATATGTAGCCTGTATTCATAATACAGGCCACAGTTACATGATTATGGAGAAATAAAATTATTTTTAAAGACTTGCAAAATAAAATGTTACCAAAAATACATATCTGGACTTAAGAATTTCCAATAACGCTATATTTATCTTTAAATGTAAAATAACAATAAACAGAGAAACTTTGTTACAGTAGTATGCTTTAAATTATATGAAAATATATGCACTTAAAATTGTCTAATATTGCTCAAAAATTAAACGTATGTATGTGTATAAAATAAAAGAAGTGAGACAATCACAGCATTCTCTAATTTCAACTAAAATAAATGAGTTTTCTAGACACACTATTTTAGATTTTGATTCCTTTTCCTGAAATAGCTATTTGTATTTTGACTATACGGTTATATAAGTCATAACTAATCACAGAGACAGTGAAAGTTTGTCAAACTGTATTAATAGATAATGTATATATGGTTGCATCATAGTTATTAACCTAAGCACTAATTTTCAAGCAATTTCTTCAAACCGCTTAAATGGAGGCTATGTAGAGCTGTGTTCGATGACCCCCATTACTGCATTGTTATTGAAAAAGTCAAAAGAAATTTAGATTACTAGCGAAATTAAGCACATTAAAAGCTTATCTGAAACTCTAAATTACAGCCTTTGAAGATTCAAAAAGTCAGAAACACAAAGACAACTACATTTAACTGATTTAAAAGAAAAAAAACACAGCTGGAAATTTATCATAAGACACAGTGTTCATAATACAGAGCTACACGTAATTTTCATTAATGACTGTCCAAGCACTCTAAGATGCTTCAATTTAAAGACAACATACATTTCCCTTAGGAAAACACCACTATCCTAAATGTAAGGTGGCTGTAATTTTTAAATGGGAAGAATGAAGAACTCATTGAATCTTACCATACCTTATAAGGAATAAGCTAAAATATTATCCCCAAAGGGGAGTGAAGTGCAAAGACTCTCAAAGGGAGATTAGTGAAGCACATGCTTCTTATAATAAGAACTGGTGATAGCAATAGGAGGCAGACACATTCTTAGGGAGACAGAGATGGGTCCTCAGTAAAACTCAACCTTCAAGCCAAAGACAGTCTAATACCTGAAAACCAAGCTACAGATTCCAGATAAAATCCATGGACCAGACTGAGAACTCTCATTCCCATTTGGTGTGCTTCCTTTTAATTGGTCCTTATCCTTTACTTATTTTACATATACCTACCCTCCCCAATTGGTCTTTTACACTATGATGCTTCCTTCTGAATGGTGCTTTTTCCAAGACTATAGACAGGCCAGTCAACACACACTTTCCCATACCAACCTCATAGAAACCCCTGGACTCAGCCTCGTGGTCAGCAACTCACTTTTGGGTCCCCTCTCCCTGCCGAGAGCTTTTCTGTTGCTCAACAAATTCTACTCTGCTTTACTCACTGTCTGGTGTTCACATACCTCATTATTCTCAGTCATGGGACAAGAACTTGGAACTCACCAAGCTACAGGAGTAAAAGAACTGTAACACTGGTACTAAAGAAAATAATAACGTAAATCACTGAGCCATCAAAATCTTCCTGAATTCAGGATTACAAATCTGGTAGATCAAGGCTGTGGGATTGAAGTGGTATTGCATGCTGTGATTTTACATATGGTGAAGTGGAATCACTGAAAGCGTGCTACAGAAACTGAGTTAATGTTTATATATTGCCTGTCTTGAATCCTTTAAGAAGAAAAAAAATAGTTGATGGACAGTTTGATGCACAGTTCTTATCTCTTGATATACAGTTTTCTAAATTGTTGAGATATACTTTACATACATAATTTATTTAGTATAAAGTGGGAAACATTACTCAACCTTCCACCTAATTTTATTCATGTTTAAACAACAAAGGTAGATCTAAATATCTTGGAAGAATGGAAGCAACTAGTGGATTCAGTGGAGTATAACTTAGCATGAAAAAATAGAAAATGATGGTATAGGAATAAAATACTTTTTAAGAGACTTCAACATTGGGATTATTTTTTTAAAAAGTTGGTTGATAACAATAATTTTGTCTTTTTTATTGTAAAATTTAAGTATAACACTGTTAGAATAATGAGAAACATACTTTCTTTAGTTTTATGTCACTATCTTTTAAATTAAGAAAACAAAATATTTCATTAGGTGCACACCAGTTGCCAGGTAAGCATTTAATTGCCTTTTCCTGAGGAATCAAAAATAAATCAGACATTATTCTTATTTTAAAATCCCTTTTAAATACATGATGGATTTTAGTTCTCAAAAATTTTATCAGTAGTCATAAAAATGTGTAACATATTGATATGGTTTGTCTGTGTCCCCACCCAATTCTCTTCTGGAATTTAGGTTCCCACCATTCCCACTGTTGTAGGAAGGACCCAATGGGAGATAACTGTATCATGGGGACAGGTCTTTCCCATGCTATTTTCATGATAGTAAATAAGCCTCACGAGATCTGATGGTTTTATAAAGGGGAGTTTCCCTGCACTAGTTCTCTTCTCTTGTCTGCCACCAAATGAGACATGCCTTTCACCTTCTGCCATGATTGTGAGGCCTCCCAAGCCACATAGAACAGTGAGTCCACTAAACCTTTCTTTTGTAAATTGCCCAGCCTTGGGTATGTGTTGATTAGCAACATGAAAATGAACTAACACACATATTTAGCCTGTGGTGTTGGATCTGAATATCTACTAAGGAGAAATCAAATTTAGAAACCAAGAAAGTAAACATTCCAAGTACTGTGACATGTGGAATAGATGCTTCTTCCTATACAATTTGTGTTAGTTGCCATTCCAAAGAAAAATTTGAGTAAGAGGTTCTTTTCACATCTCTATGACGATCTTTACCCTGTCCACTAAACAAAGTTGTTTCTCCTTTGAACTCCTCTCTTTCCTATTTAAGCGCCATGTATTTAGCATTTGTTTTGTAAATACATTTATTTTATTTAAGAGTTTCATAAAATAGGTACTCCATGAGAAAATTCCTGTTCATGTTTAGTGCCTTAACGTGAAGTCATTAAAACTCAATAAATGTCTGTTGAATTGGTAAATTGGGCTGTAGAAAAGTCAGATCTCATTTAAAGAGTATCATCTATGTTAAGGTAGGTTTTAAACTCTTGTTTGCATACAAGCAATAATTGGACAAAATAATTGAGACATACAGCTGCAGCTACAGAAATACATAATTCTGTATATGTAGATTTGCACTTAAAAACAAAGGTATACTGTGTGTTGTGTCTCTGACACTTCGAGTTTGAGACAAAAGCATGTTTTAGAAGCTGGCACATACCATTTAGACATAGGCAAAATTAAACACATTACTGGAATATGTTAATGATGAAAGCTGCTGTTTTGATTTCTACATTGATGGCTGCTGGCAGGAAATTCGGGGGAATTTTTCATACATTATCTTTCTGTCTTTTTTGTTGACAAACATGTTTTCAAACAAACTTGGCATGGCATTACATTGTGGTAATGACTATGTTCATTGCTGCTGTGCACAAAAGCACATGTATTAGAAAAGAAGGAGTTTGGAATTAATTTAATTAACTAATGAGACACATTAAATAAATATTCAGCAATCTGCTTAAAATGTAAGTTAAGCAGATTCATTATTCATTAACTTTGCAATATATGTAGAAAATAGAAAATCTTTACTCTTGGATATAAATTATCCTATGGAGGTGGAGCCAGATTACATAATTTGGAATTTGAGATATTTCAATCTGATTTTTTTATCTTTATTATTCATTTTTTATGAAAAAATTTGCTTCTTATAGAAATATTGTTTTTATTATTTTATATCTATTACCCAATTCTAGTATTCAAACATTTTAAGTTCTTGATCTCAGTTTCTTAATCTGTAGTAATATTCACTATTGCATATGTAATATTCACTATCGCATAAGTTGTGTGTATCAAATTAAAATGAAAATATTTATGTCATTATCCGGCACACAGCAATCACTCAATAACTGCTAATATTTGCTATATTATAATCATCATCAATATCATTATCAATTTTTGTAATGATAATGTAATCTAATATAAGCTAGTAATAAGTCATTCATATAATTTTAAAAAGTTCTGCAGCTTTTCTATAGAAACACTTGGTTGTCAGTTTCTACAGATAAATCAGATGTTTGAAGGGAATTAATTGTTGTTAATTTTCATGGATTAAACTAGACTTATTTCTTTTTGGGCTGTCAAATAGACAACAGCAAAATAGCAACAAGTGCTTTAAAAGGAATGCACAATGTTCTCTAATAGCACATAGTAGGTGGATCTAAACTGACTAAAAAGTTTAGGGAAGGCATCTCAGACAATGAAACATGCTGAATTCTGAAAAATAATTGAAACATATTGAGTAAAAGTTATAGATAGAAGAAGTTGCAGATGAAAGAAGCAGCATGTGTAATAGAATGAATGTTTGAGAAGCATGCCACATTGGGGAGTTTTATGTGTGATAGAGGTTATCTCATCTTGATTTTGTAGGGTCCATGGAAATCACTGGAGGTTATAAAGCATAAGTGGAGAAACAGGTGAGAAAGAAGACTAAATGAAAGAGGTGAATTATATAGAACCTTGTATGGGTTGAAAACTATTTTAAATTTATTCTAAAGGCAACCAAGAATCAACACAGATATTTTCATTTGATATATAGATTTTTTAATGGTTGAGATATAATTTACATACATAACATTTTGTTTTCAGTTTGATAGGTTTTTACAATTGGATATTTGCATGTAACAACCACCTCAATCAAGATATAGAACATATCTATCACCACACAAAGTTCCCTCATACCCCATTTAAACAAATGCCCTTCCTCTGTGAAGTAACCACTTTCTGATTTCATCATTATTTTACCACTTTTGCTTCTTGGTTTTTATACAATGGAATCATAGGTTTTGTATTTTTTGTTTGTGCTTGGCTTCTTTTGAAAAATATGTTTCAGAGATTCACCATATTGTTGAATATAGCTTTACTTTATTTCAATTTGTTACTAATGAACATTCCATTGTATGTACACACAACCATGTGTTTATCAGTTCTTGTATAGATGGATATTTGGGTCATTCCAAATTGGAACCATAATACATAAGCCTGCTATAAACATTATGTGCATTTTTTTTTTGTGAACATATGTGATATGGTTTGTCTGTGACCGCACCCAAGTCTCGTCTTTTATTGTAGCTCTCATAATTCCCATGTGTCATAGGAGGGATCAGGTAGGAGGTAATTGAATCATGGGGGAGGATCTTTCCTATGGTGTTCTTGTAATAGCAAATAGGTCTCAAGAGATCCAATGTTTCATAAGGGGTGCTTCCCTGCACAAGCTCTCTTTGCCTGCCACCATGTAAGACATGGCTTTCCTCCTTTTTGGCCTTCCATCATGATTGTGAGGCCTCCCTAGCCATGTGGAACTGTGCATCAGTTAAATTTCTTTCCTTTATAAATTATCCAGTCTTGAGTGTATCTTTATTAGCAGTGTGAAAACGGACTAATACAATATGTTAAATAATCTGAAGTGGAATTGTTTCATCATAGTATGGAGGCATTTATAATTTTATTAAAATGCTGGTGATTTCTCTAAAGTTCTTGTTCATTAACAGTCTCATCAGCAATGTATGAGAGCTTCGATTTCTTTAATTTCTTGTGAGCACTGTGAATATTTTTGATATCAGCCATTCTAGGAAGTGAAACATGGTATCTTATATTGGTTTTGTAGGGTCTATGGAAAATTTCCCCTTCACTCTCTGAAGGTTTGCTGAAAATGATCTGACAAAAGGAAGATAAAGAGTAGATGAGGCATACAAATTTATTTGAACATAGTTTTATGTGACGTGAGAGCCTTCAGAGGACCCAAAGGTACAGGGGAGATTGTTCATTTTTATGATTAGGTTCAACAAAATGTGGACAGCCTTGTGAAAATATGACTGGACTAAAAAGATAGGACTGCTGGAGAGAAGTTTCAAGATGGCCAAATAGGAACAGCTCCAGTCTACAGCTCCCAGCATAAGCGACACAGAAGGCGAGTAATTTCTGCATTTCCAACTGAGGTACTGGGTTCATTTCACTGGGGCTTGTCAGACAGTGGGCGTAGCCCACGGAGCATGAGCTGAAGCAGGGCAGGGCATTCCCTAACCCAGGAAGTGCAAGGGGTCAGGAAATTCCCTTTCCTAGCCAAGGGAAGCCGTGACATATGGTACCTGGAAAATCGGGACACTCCCACCCTAATACTGAGCTTTTCCAATGGTCTTCACAAACAGCACACCAGAAGATTATATCCTGTGCCTAGCTTGGAGGGTTCCATGCCCACGGAGCCTCGCTCACTGCTAACACAGCATTCTGAGATGGAACTGCAAGGCGGCAGCGAGACTAGGGGAGGGGTGTCCATCATTGCTGAGGCTTGAGTAGGTAAACAAAGCGGCTGGGAAACTTGAATTTGGTGGAGATAAGGCAGCTGAAGGAGGCCTGCCTCCCTCTGTAGACTCCACCTCTGGGAGCAGGGCATACCTTAACAAAAGGCAGCAGAAAATTCTGCAGCCTTAAACGTCCCTGTCTGGTAGCTTTGAAGAGAGTAGTGGTTCTCCCAACCGCGAGTTTAAGATCTGAATACAGACAGACTGCCTCCTCAAGTGGGGTGCTGACCCCCAAGTAGCCTAGCTGGGAGACATCTCCCAGTAGGGGCCGACTGACATCTCATAAGGCTGGGTACCTCTCTGAGACAAAGCTTCCAGAGGAAGGATAGGCAGCAACATTTGCCATTCTGCAACATTTGCTGTTCTACAGGCTCCATTGGTGATTCCCAGGCAAACAGGGTCTGGAGTGGACCTCCAGCAAACTCCAACAGACCTGCATCTGAGGATCATGACTGTTAGAAGGAAAATTAACAAACAGAAATGACATCAACACCAAGACCCCATCTGTATGTCACCATCATCAAAGACCAAAGGTAGATAAAACCACAAAGATGGGGAGAAACCAGAGCAGAAAAGCTGAAAATTCTAAAAATCAGAGCTCCTCTTCTCCTCCAAAGGAATGCAGCTCCTGGCAGCAAGGGAACAAAGCTGGATGGAGAATAACTTTGATGAGTTGAGAGAAGAAGGCTTCAGATGATTGGTAATAACAAACTTCTCCTAACTAAAAGAGGATGTTCAAACCCATTGCAAAGTAGCTAAAAACCTCGAAAAAAGATTAGACAAATGGTTAACCAGAATAAACAGCATAGAGAATCCTTAAATGACCAGATGGAGCTGAAAACCATGGCATGAGAACTATGTGATGCGTGCACAAGCTTCAGTAGCCGATTTGATCAAGTGGAAGATAGGGTATCAGTGATTGAAGATTAAATGAATGAAATGAAGTGAGAAGAGAAGTTTAGAGAAAAAAAGAGTAAAAAGAAATGAACAAAGAAAGCCTCCAAGAAATATGGGACTATGTGAAAAGACCAAATCTACGTGTGATTGGTGTACCTGAAAGTGTTGGGGAGAATGGAACCAAATTGGAAAACACACTTCAGGATATTATCCAGGAGAACTTCTCCAACCTAGCGAGGCAGGCCAACATTCAAATTCAGGAAATACAGAGAATGTCACAAAGATGCTCCTTAAGAAGAGCCACTCCAAGACACATAATTGTCAGATTCATCAAAGTTGAAATGAAGGGAAAAAATGTTAAGGGCAGCCAGAGAGAAAGGTTGGGTTACCCACAAAGGGAAGCCCATCAGACTAACAGCAGATGTCTCAGCAGAAACTCTACAAGTCAGAAGAGAGTGGGGGCCAGTATTCAATATTCTTAAAGAAAAGAATTTTCAACACAGAATTTCATATCCAGCCAAACTAAGCTTCATAAGTGAAGAAGAAATAAAATCCTCTACAGACAAGCAAATGCTGAAAGATTTTGTCACCACCAGGCCTGCCTTACAAGAGCTCCTGAAGGAAGCACTAAACATGGAAAGGAACAACTGGTACTAGTCACTGCAAAAACATGCCAAATTCTAAAGACCATTGATGATAGGAAGAAACTGTATCAACTAACGAGCAAAATAACCAGCTAGCATCATAATGACAGGATGAAATTCACACATAACGATAGTGACCTTAAATGTAAATGGACTAAATGCTCCAATTAAAAGACACAGACTGGCAAACTGGATAGAGTCAAGGCCCATCAATGTGCTATATTCAGGAGACCCATCTCACATGCAGAGACACACATAGGCTCAAAATAAAGGGATAGAGGAAGATCTATCAAGCAAATGGAAAACAAAAAAAAGCAGGGGTTGCAATCCTAGTCTCTGATAAAACAGACTTTAAACCAACAAAGATCAAAAGAGACAAAGAAGGCCATTACATAATGGTAAAGGGATCAATTCAACAGGAAGAGCTAACTATCCTAAATATATATGCACCCAATACAGGAGCACCCAAATTCATAAAGCAAGTCCTTGGAAACTTACTAAGAGACTTAGACTTCCACACAATAATGGGAGACTTTAACACCCCACTGTCGACATTAGACAGATCAACAAGACAGAAAGTTAACAACGATATCCAGGACTTGAACTCAGTTCTGCACCAAGCAGACCTAATAGACATCTACAGTACTCTCCACCCCAAATCAACAGAATATGCATTCTTCTCAGCACTGCATCACACTTATTCCAAAATCGAACACACAGTTGGAAGTGAAGCACCCCTCAGCAAATGTAAAAGAACAGAAAGTTTAACAAACTGTCCCTCAGACCACAGTGCAATCAAACTAGAACTCAGGATTAAGAAACTCACTCAAAACTGCTCAACTACATTGAAACTGAACAACCTGCTTCTGAATGACTACTGAGTACCTAACCAAATGAAGGCAGAAATAAAGTTGTTCTTTGAAACCAATGAGAACAAAGACACAACATACCAGAATCTCTGGGATACATTTAAAACAGTGTGTAGAGGGAAATTTATAGCACTAAATGCCCACAAGAGAAAGCAGGAGAGATCTAAAATTGGCACCCTAACATCACAATTAAAAGAACTAGAGAAGCAAGGCAAACACAGTCAAAAGCTAGCAGAAGGCAAGAAATAACTAAGATCAGGGCAGAACTGAAGGAGATAGAGAAACAACTCCTTCAAAAAATCAATGAATCCAGGGGCTGGTTTTTTGAAAAGATCAACAAAATTGATAGCCCGCTATTAAGACTAATAAAGAAGAAAATACAGAAGAATCAAATAGATGTAATAAAAAAATGATAAAGGGGATATCATCACCAATCCCACAGAAATACAAACTACAATCAGAAAATACTATCAACACCTATACGCAAATAAACTAGAAAATCTAGTAGAAATGGATAAATTTCTGGACACATACACCCTCCCAATATTAAACCAGGAAGAAGATGAATCTTTGAATAGACCAATAACAGGCTCTGAAATTGAGGCAATAATTAATAGCCTACCAACCAAAAAAGTCCAGGACCAGACAGATTCACAGCTGAATTCTACCAGAGGTACGAAGAGGAGCTGGTATCATTCCTTTTGAAACTATTTCAATCAATAGAAAAAGAGGGACTCCTCCCTAACTCATTTTATGAGGCCAGCATCATCCTGATACCAAAGCCTGGCAGAGACACAACAAAAAAAGAAAATTTAAGACCAAAATCCCTGATGAACATCGATGCAAGAATCCTCAATAAACTACTGGCAAACAGAATCCAGCAGCACATCAGAAAGCTTATCCACCATGATCGAGTTGATTTCATACCTGGGATGCAACGCTGATTCAACATACGCAAATCAATAAATGCAATCCAGCATACAAACAGTATGAAACACAGAAACCACTTGATTATCTCAATAGATGCAGAAAAAGCCTTCAATAAAATTAAACAGCCCGTCATGCTAAAAACTTTCAATAAATTCGGTATTGATGGGACATATCTCAAAATAGTAAGAGCTATGTATGGCAAACCCACAGCCAATATCATCCTGAATGGGCAAAAACTGGAAGCATTCCCTTTGAAAACTGGAACAAGACGGTGATGCCCTCTCTCTCAACTCCTATTCAACATAGTGTTGGAAGTTCTGGCCAGGGCAGTCAGGCAGGAGAAAGAGATAAAGGGTATTCAATTAGGAAAACAGGAAGTTAGATAGTCCCTGTTTGCAGAAGACATAGTTGTATGTGTAGAAAACCCCATCATCTCAGCCCAAAGTCTCCTTAAGCAGATAAGCAACTTCAGCAATGTCTCAGGATACTAAATCAATATGTAAACATCACAAGCATTCCTCTACACCAATAACAGACAAACAGAGAGCCAAATCATGAGTGAACTCCCATTCACAATTGCTTCAAGGAGAACAAAATACCTAGGAATCCAACTTACAAGAGATGTGAAGGACCTCAAGGAGAATTACAAACCACTGTTCAACAAAATAAAAGAGGAGACAAACAAATGGAAGAACATTCCATGCTCATGGATAGGAAGAATCAATATCATGAAAATGGCCATACTGTCCAAGGTAATTTATAGATTCAATGCCATCCCCATCAAGCTACCAATGACTTTTTTCACAGAATTGGAGAAAACTACTTTAAAGTTCACAGGTAATCAAAAAAGAGCCTGCATTGCGAAGACAATTCTAAGCCAAAAGAACAAAGCTGGAGGCATCACATTACCTGACTTCAAACTATACTACAAGGCCACAGTAACCAAAACAGCATGGTACCGGTACCAAAACAGAGATATAGACCAATAGAACCAGAACAGAGCCCTCAGAAATAATACCACATGTCTACAACCATCCGATCTCTGACAATCCTGACAAAACCAAGAAATGGGGAAAGGATATCCTATTTAATAAATGGTGCTGGGAAAACTGGCTGGCCATAAATAGAAACTTGAAACTGGATCCCTTCCTTACACTTTATGAAAAAATTAATTCAAGATGAATTGAAGACTTAAATGTTAGACCTAAAACCATAAAAACCCTAGAAGAAAACCTAGGCAATACCATTGAGGACATAGGTATGGTCAAGGACTTCGTGTCTAAAACACCAAAAGCAATGGCAACAAAAGCCAAAATTGACAAACGGGATCTAATTAAACTGAAGAGCTTCTGCACAGCAAAAGAAACTACCATCAGAGTAAACAGGCAACCTACAGAATGGGAGAAAATTTTTATAATCTACCCATCTAACAAAGGGCTAATATCCAGAATCTATAAAGAAATTAAACAAATGTAGAAGAAAAAAGCAAACAACCCCATCAAAAAGTGGGCAAAGGATATGAACAAACACTTCTCAAAGGAAGACATTTATGCAGCCCACAGACACATGAAAAGATGCTCATTATCACTGGTTATCAGAGGAATGCAAATCAAAACCACAATGAGATACCATCTCACACCAGTTAGAATGGTGATCATTAAAAAGTCAGGAAGCAACAGGTGCTGGAGAGGATGTGGAGAAAAAGGAACCCTTTTACACTGTCAGTGGGACTGTAAACTAGTTCAACCTTTGTGGAAGACAGTTTGGCGATTCCTCAAGGATCTAGAACTAGAAACACCATTTGACCCAGCAATCCCATTACTGGGTATATACCCAAAGGACTATAAATCATGCTGCTATAAAGACACATGCACATGTATGTTTATTGTGGCACTATCCACAATAGCAAAGACTTGGAACCAACCCAAAGGTCCATCGATGATAGACTGGATTAAGAAAATATGGCACATATACACCATGGAATATTATGCAACCATAAAAAAGGATAAGTTCACGTGCATTGTGGGGACATGGATGAGGTTGGAAACCATCATTCTCAGCAAACTATCACAAGGACAGAAAACCAAACACCACATGTTCTCACTCATAGGTGGGAAATGAACAATGAGAAAGCTTAGACACAGGGTGGGGAACATCACACAGTGGGGCCTGTCATGGGGTGAGGGAAGAGGGGAGGGATAGCAGTAGGAGCTATACCTAATGTAAATGATGAGTTAATGGGTGCAGCACACCAACATGGCACATATATATCTATGTAACAAACCTGCACGTTGTGCACATGTACCCTAGAACTTAAAGCATAATAAAAAATATATATCCATATCTATATAATAAAAAAGAAAGAAAGAAAAAGATAGGACCTAATATTGAAAGACTGATTTACAAATCCTAGTGAATCCTGTCTGTGTTGATTCTTTTTGTCCTCTCTGGGCAGCATTCCTTCCTTCTGGGTATGGGGCAGGATCCTCTCTGTAATAGGGGTCTCATGACCTACAGTCATCCAAGGTAGGTGAAAACATAGCTTTATGACAAGTTTTACACAAAATGTAGGGGAAAGTTAGAGTAATATGTTTAGTTTTGTGGCTGACTTTAGGAAAGGGGTTCTGATTTATATTAACCCACCTTGGGGAAGACAGATTCTAGTTTCCATGGCTAGCCTCAGGGGAGAATGAAGGGCCAGAGACAGGAGGGCTGGAGAAGGTCAAAGAAAAACTTAGCTTCCTAAACCTTCCTTTTGTGGTATTACTTCTGAACCTCAACAGCTTTAATTTAGATTTTTCTAATGAGTAATAATGTTGTGCAGCTTTTTATGTGTATATTGGACATCTTCTCTCAGTTCTTTTCAACTCATTTGCCTTGAGTTGGATTACCTTTTCATTATTGCACTGTTGAAATTCTTTCTTTATATATCCTGAATGCATATACTCTAAGTTTATGGTTTGTAGATTCATTTTATTAATGGTGTGTTTCATGAGCAGAAATTATTTGATAGAGGCAATTCTTTTTTTTTAGGATTAATATGTTTGTCTTATGCATAAGAAATACCTTACCATGATTACGAAGATAGACTCTTGTTTTCCTCTAGCTTTTATGCTTAGGTGTGAGTCATTTCAAATTAATTTTTATTATAGAATAAAGAAAGAGTTGAGATTCTTTTTGGTTTTTATTTTTGAACATAAATATCCAGTTGTTGCAACAATATTTTTTCACATACATAGAGTGACTACACATGTGTGGGCTGAGGTTCTCTGTTCTGTTACATTGTTCCACGTGTTTATCTTTAGACTAATAGAGCACTATTGGTTTTAGTAGCTTCACAATAAGTCTTTGAATCAGAAGGCATAAATCCTCTAATTCTGCCTTTGAGTTTTTAAATGTCAAGATTGATTCCTTTGGATCCTTTGTATTTCTGTATCCATATTATAATGAACACATCAATTTTGTCTTTAAAGGCCTCCTGGGATTTTGGCTATGGATGCACTGAATTTATACATCAATGCAGGGAGTAAGAATATTTAAAACTATTGAGCCTTGCAATCCATGAACATGATATATCTCTCCTGTCTTTGTACCTTATTTCATCTATGTTAGAAACATTTTGTATTTTTCAGAATGGAGATATAGAACATTCTTTAGGTATATTCTTAGTGATTTTAAGTTTTTGGTACTATAACAGTGTTATTTTAGTTTTATAAACCAAATGTTTATTGATTAAATATTGAAATAAAATTAATTTTATGTTAATCTTGTATCTTAAAGATTTCCTACTTTTATTGTTATTTTGTATATACCAAATGGTTTTCCAATACATAACTGCAGGTTTTTTCTCTCTCTTCATTTATACTTTTAAAATTATTTTCTTGTCTAATTGCATTTATTAGACTTTTGGTACAATGTTGACTAGAAGAGATAAGAACCTAGCAAACATCCTTTTCTTCTATTGAAAGAGGCAGTTTCATGGGGGCAGCGTTTTGAACTTCACTAGGCCACATATGAATGGGTCTTGGGCCTGGAATACTTTCTTATCAAGAGATAGAGACCCTACACTACCTATGCCTGGCTTATCCCTCAAGTATGAATATCTTTCCTGCTTCAGGCTCCATTTGTCCTCCTTTGTTCTGCTTAACTGTGTGCAACAATGGCCCTCAGTCATACCTCCAGGTTTCAGTATTCCAGACTCCATGTGGGAGAAGAAGGAGTCCTTTTATGTGGCATGGGAGGTGTGACTAAGCTAATTGCTCTGCATCAGCTGTGATGGGACACTTAAGTCATGTGGGACCAATGCACACTATTGGAGCTGATTTTACTGTCTGTCCTTTATGTGAGTAAAAGCTTGTTCCATCCAGTGTTGTGTTGTGTTTTTCTCAGTGACTCGAATACTGAGATGCAGTGGGCAGAAGTGTTTGAACTTACTGGGTGGCTGGCATTTCGGTCATCTTTGCTGGACTCTACGTAGTTGGAGTTTTCCCCAGGTGTTAGTATTGCTATACAAGATTCTGCTTGATGTCTTCTTTTTTATTTAAGGAGGAAATATCAACGCTTGCTATTAACTCTGATGTTAGCTGTAGATTTTTTTTAGAATAGATTTTTTTTTTTCAGATTGAGAAACTTCCCTTTGAAACCTAGAGGTTAAAGTTGTTTCTTTTATTTTTATCATAAATGTTGATTTTTTTCATTTTTTCTCTACATGTATTTTTTCATAGTTATATGTCATAAATTATAACAATTAATATTAAAATGTTAAATCAATCTTGCATTCCTTCATTAACCCCACTCTGCAATTAATCCACCTTGGTCATTATATATTACCTTTTTACGTATGGTTAGATCAATTTGCTAATATTTTGCATCTATGTTCATGAAGGTCACTTTTGTCTAATATTTTGCACCTATGTTCATGAAGGCCACTTTTGTATGATTTTTTTACATATACCATAATGTTTTGTTAGATTTTTGTATCAGGGTTATACTGTCCTCATCAATTGAGTTGGAAAGTATTGCTTCTTCTCTATCTTTGGAAGAAACTTCCTTATGATTTGTATTACTTCTCCCAGAAATAAATGATGGAATTCACTTATTAAGGCATCTGATTCCTGAATATATTTGTGTGTGTGGGTGGGTGGAGGTGTTTGATTATTTCTTCATTTTTAATATATGCAATATTTAGGGTATTTATTTCTGCTTATATTAATTTTGGCAAACGTTTTTCTCAAGATGTTTCTCTATTACATCAGAGCTGTCAAATTTATTGGCATAATTTTTCCTTGAAATTTCTTTCCATCTGTGGAATTTATACTCATGTCTTTTATTTCATTCTTGATATTAGTAGTGTTTGTTTTCTCACTCTCATTTTTTGTTTTTAATACATTTACTGGACATTTATGAGAACAATTCATTTTGTTAAAAAGACCAACTTTTGACAAATTGATATTTTAAAGTTACTATCTAGTTCTTATGCCACTGATTTCCACTTGCATTTTATAATTTTAATTTCTACTCACTTTAAAATTTTTTATTTTTTAGATAAAATTTTAAATTTATTTTAAATTAATTTGTTCTCTTTTCAAGTTTCTTAAGGAGGAATAGTAAGATCACTGATCTTACAGTTTTTTTAAATGTAGACATTTGTAGCTATAAATTTCCCTCTATGGACTGCACTGGCTACATCTTAAATTTCATGTTGTGTGTTATTAACATTCAATTTAAATAACATACTTAATAATTTTTATTTGACTTATGTATTATTTACAGCTATGTTGTTAAATTTCCAAACTTTTGGAAATTTTCTAGATATTTTACTGCTATTAATTTCTAATGCAATTCTGTATGGTCACAGAACACATTTTTTAGGACTTGAATTCTTCTAAGTTTGTTTAGATTTGTTTACTTATCAACGTACAATCTGTCTTGGAGAATGTTTTGTGTGCATGATTGGGAAAGGAATGCTTATTCTGCTCTGGTTGGGTTCAGTGTTCTATAAAAGTCAGTTTGGTCAAGGTGATAGTGATAGACAATGTTATACAATACAACTGCCTCAATAAAACATCATTTTTATCTAGATACATAGATTCACTCTCCCCTACTACAAAGAGTGAGGCAATGAAGAATGGATCATGAATAATTAACTCACATTCAAACATATGAGACTTGCATAAGAGATTTGGCAGACCAACTAATCTTAGAACTTATAATTTCTCAATACTGAGGAATCATACCGACCTCAAAATCAAATAAAACATGATACGTGATTATTTCTATTAGGAAAATGAAATCATATTATAACCTAGATTTAAGATTTATTAACTAGATTTAAGAAATAATGTGAAACTTACTATGTCAAATGTAAAAGTTTGAAAAAGAAATGACTAAATTACGGTTTGACTAAATTTAACAACAACAAAAAAAACTTTAAAATTGTAGAAACATGCTAAATTACTTTTGCCTAACCAATATCTGTCCAAATCGCCCACATTTAAAAATGTTGAGTGAACAATTTGGGAACTTAAAGTCAGTAAGATGTTAAAATTTTAGTAAATAAAATTTAAGTGTGTTTAAATTATTTCTCTCTTGAAATAAGTAATTCAACTAAAACAAAAACTCACACTGACATCAACATATGTACAAACAAGTCCTCCCATTCCTATCACCCCAGCGGTATTTCCACAATGTGTAGGTCTCACAGGTAATTTCTAATGAATTCTTTGTACTATAGATCTCATTTAATTAATCTTTAAGTTTATACTTGTAATTTAGTAGGCCAAATACTTTTCAAAGGTAAAGCACCGAATATTTGACCATTGTCATATGAATAGACCAATCTATAAATTAAGAGTAACCTCTACATGTTTTACTCAAGGGCTATCTAAGCACAAATAAATAACAAATTTACAAATGCCATGTCTATTTTCTATTCTTATTTTGCAGGGATTGCTTGTCAATGAGATTTGTTAAACATTTTCTATTACAGAATTGTAAGCCTCTGTTTTTGGAATGTTTTGTAAAAGAGAAAATGAGATAGTCAAATTTTCCAAATAGCGAGGAGTTAATATTTTAATCACTAGTGTTTGTCCTTGTGCTTTAAAAAGGACACAGTTTTAAAATATGCAACTTTTCCCCTGGCTCTAAAACAGAACACCTGAGCATAATTTAAACCTCATTTTATTGTCAAGGTGATCACTACAATCCTCAACGTTTGGCCATTGCTGTAAGTATTATGCAGAACTGATGTCAATTATGTTGCATGCTATCCAAAAGAGATTCTGATTGCATCAGCTGTCCTTAGAAAACAACTCTGATAACAGTCTGTCCTTGGGTCACTTGCTACTAATTATATAATTGATTACTCAATGAACATAACACTCAAAAAGCAACTGCAGAGTGTCAATTACTGGTCAGTGTCTTAGGGCTTCATAGATCTTTACATTAATCTTTGACCTCAAGAAGCTTGCTTTCTATTAGAGCAGAATGAAAAGCTTGTATTGGCCAACTCTGTCCAGCCAAGCTCAGCAATTCCACAAGATGGACTATTATACTCCTATTACCCATGAGAAAACTGGGGCTATGAAATGTGGAATAATTTGACTTATATCAAATCATAGTGAATGGAAAAGCCATTTTAAACTCAGTCTTCTCTGATTTTTAAACTTGAGTTCTTCCTGACTTTAGTACTCCTTGCACTGTAAAGGGTAGCTTTTTTGACATACAGGGAAGGGAGAGAAAGACAAATTCTGTCTTATTTGTGAGTATGGCTACTTATTTCCACATTTAACCTTCTGAGGCAGCCAGTGCTGCCACCACTGCTGTGATAATTGCCGGTTTCATCAAATCCTACATCCCCAGAATTGGAGAGATTTTTACAAGATGCCTCATCTAGCCTATTTTCTATATGGTCAAGGCACTCAAGCCTAGAGAACCTGAGGCCGTACAGGCAAATCAGTGTTGGCTGAGCCAGAAACTAAACCTGTTCTCCAGACTCCCAGGAACACACCCCTTTCATTACACTATGCCATCCTTCCTTGGACATATTTGCTATGCGCTTCCCTTCCTAGTTCTGTAATATGTCTCAGTTTTCATTCAAGTAATACAGGCTTTCACACAGAAGCCAACAGTCTGTTAGATTTCTGCACTTTTTCTTATGAGGGAAAAAATCCCAAAGTAAACATAATTGCATAGTTTTAATCCATATTTATATGTTATTGGATGTTTCCACATAAAGTTTCTGGTTAACAAAGTCAGTGTTTTCTCTATGATTGGATTAGTTTGCACACCTGAACTGGGTATCATTAGATCCTACAAAGCTAAAATTATGTAGGTCTAGGCTTCTGGGACAATATGGACTGTTTTTAGATCAGTTGTAATTTTTAGCACTGCCCCTACTTGGCTTACCATAACAACTGCCTGTGGCATGTGTTAAGATTTTGTAAAATTTGAAATAATTTTTGTTTTTTATTATGAAATTGGCTCTGCAAAAGTATGGTGAAGATTTTTTAAAAGTAACTATCTCTAAGTATTTTTATTGGTTTTCAATTTTACTAACATCTCAACCAGAACTGCAACTAAAAGAGACGACTACTTTTGTATAAATTATGAGAAAAAAAGATGATATTTTTAACACTGAAAATTTTAAAAAAGAAGAAGCCTCTTTCTCCAGGTTGATAAGCTCCAGGCCCAATCATGGGGCAGGTGGTGACTTGTCCATGGGCTCAGGTTAAATTTGTGCCCCTAATCCTCCCTTCAATCAAGTGTCTCCCTTTGCAACAACATAGTGGAGGTGTATTCTCAACCATGTGGATTAATCAGAGAACCCTTTGGTAATTACTTGAGACATATGCAATATCTAAGTGATGATTTTATGTACAGGAAATACATGGAGGTGACTATCAAGACAGAGAGCATGACAACCACACCCGAAGACTCTCTTGAGAGACCAGGTTTTGTGCAGTTTGTGCCCTACTTTGGTCATCAATCAGTAAGGGTGTTGGTGATTCGTACAGTGCATTTTCAGATATGTATGGCACTGACTACCTCTGTTGTCACACTTAATATGTCATTTTAAAATCACATTTTCCAAGATGATGCTTTCACTGTCACTATTTTGGAAGAGTGTTGAGAAACCACCATATCTGATTCTCAGATGGATTTGTGATGCTTGTCACATAGAAAATAAATCAGTCACAATTCCATTGTATTTTCTAGAGCATTTTCAGAAGACTATATTTAATGATTAGTCAACGTTTTCTAAATACTTCAGTAGAAATGATGGTTATGTTTGTCAATTCAGTTTCAATACTATCTGCTAAAAATAAATAAGTAATTTAGTCTACCTGATATAGTTTCTAAAAGATTACTTTAAATAAGTATTACATTTTTCATTAAAATTCTTGAAGTTATATATTATATAAAACAAACAAAGAAACATTCAAAAGAATAGAAGCTAACATTATTCATTCTTTCATTCCCAGAAAGAATGAATCTATGAAACTGTGGGAGAGTAATCTCTTTTATTGTTATGTTAGTGTAAAATATTTGCATCTTTGATGTTCTTAATAACATTACATATGTACACTTTTAAAGATTGCCTTTTTGCGTTTTAACATGGTCTAGCGGCATCTACCACCGCCGTACTGTGAGTGGAACTTTATGGCCTAATGAATTGCCCCTGTGTTGGAGTGCTACAGGACTTTTCCTGTATTTAAAGGAGAAATGTATTGCTGAAAACTGAACTAAGATTTTTGTAAACCTGGGAACTAGTTTAAGATCTTCCACTTACCAGCCAATTAACCTTTGAAAATTCACAATATTTATGAAGGTCGTATTTCCATCTATAAAATGGGGCAAGAAATACTTGCCCGGCTTCCCTCCTATAATCGAGTTGTTAGAAGAAAATGACGGTAATATACGAAAGTATTTTAAACCTGTGAAGCTTTACACAGAACTTAAATGTAATTATTTAATGTCTGTTAGGTTGTACTTTGAAAAATGGTTTGATTTTTGCTTATTGATGTAATGTATCATACATCAAATATGGTCAGCCAAAATGTCTTTCTGAATATCATCTTTCAACTAATCCACTTTTATCATCATGTTAGCCCAATAAATTATGCACTCACGATTTCTAGTGCATTGATTCCAAGTACTTCATATAGTCCTTCAAGAATATTGAAAATTATGCTTCTGGCAGGTGATAAAAGTGACCACTTGTGGAGGGCTGATTGCAGCTCCCTCAAAGTACCAGGCAGTGATTTGGGCCTGTTTTATTCACTGATGTATCTCAAGTACCTGGAAGAGTAACTAGCTCATACAATCTCTCAATAAATACTCGGTGAATAAATGAAAGAATTTCTCCTCCATAATACTTAAACGACCTGAGTACAAGTGGAAAAAAAGTAGTAGTCCATGCATTGCATATTTTTTACACTATTTGGAGTCATTAGGTTGTTCTCTACTTTTCCTCTCACCACAAGCAGTTTTCTGCTGTATTTCCAGGGAAACATCAGAAGAGTTAGCTCTTTGAAAAAACTCGTCCATACACAGATAGTGTTCATACTTCAAGATTTAAAAAGCATACAGTGCAAACCAACAGAATACACTGACAGTAGATTCCCTATAATGCCTTTTCCATCTTTAGGAGCTTTTACTTGTTTTTTATTAATAGACATTATGTGTTCATAGTGAAAAATTCAAATAATATAAGCAAGAAAATTCAAATAATACAGTTAATAGGGAATGTATCTCCCTTCAATGCCTTCTTTCAGTATTTTCAATCTTTTCTCAGAAATATCCAGCTACTAGTGGCCTATTATAATTTCAGATATATCTCTGAATATCTAAGTAGTTTTGTAATATATACACTCTGTGGCAACTTGCTTTTTTTTCCAATACAAATTGGATGTCATGGATATCTGTTTATACAGATCTGTTTTATTTCTTCAATACCCATAATAATATAACTAAACATAGCCTGGGAACAAATAATGTATTTAGCAAATGATCTCTTGGTGATTTATGTTGTTTTTAATCTTTTATTACCACAAAGAATATCGATATAAATATCCTTATTCAAATATCTTTGTGCTAAAGTGTAAAAATATCTGTTGGATACAATCTTCAAAATGAAATAACTATCAAATGTTACATGTAACTAGTATTTGGCTATTTATAAACACATTTCCTTGTAAGTCAGCTTTTATTATGTCAGTCCATGTACTCCACGCCATCATCAACACAGTGTATAATCAAACCTTCGCACTTTGCAATTGTGTTAGTTTAAAAATAATGTCTCATATTTTAAATCATGAATAAATTTTAATAGTTGGAGTTTTATACAATGTATTTCATTTTTTCAAGTCTTTTGTACTTATTTTACATGTTCTATCTTTTCATATTCTTTGTCCATTTTCTATAGGAATTTTCACAGATTTTCATTGATTTGTAATTGGTCATTATAAAAGATTGAGAATTAAAATTTTCTCTATCCAATGTCCCAATGTTTTATTGCATTTGTTATTGACTTTTGGTTGTATAATAATAATTTTCAGGCAAAATTTAAAAAAATTGTGTAGTCCAATTAGTCTGCACTTATTTTAATTTTGCACTATACTTAGAAAATATTTGCTGCCTCCAATATTGTGAAACACATTATTCAAATTTAATTGTAATGCTCTTATAAATTCATTTTTTTCTGCTTTTTGTTTGTTTGTTTGTTTTGTTTTAACCCTGAGTTTATTTTGTTTTCAGGGGTGAAATAGAATTTGAAATTTATTTTTATGTTTTATTTTTTCCTGATAGAAAGTTTTCTCAATTCTATATTTTTGCTTATTTGTTTGTTTTGTTTTGTTTTTGAGACAGGGTCTCCCTCTGTCACCCATGCTGATCTCAGCAAACTGGAACCTCTGCCTCCTGAGCTCACAATAGCTGGGACTACAGCTGTGTGCCACCACACCTGGCTAATTTTTGTATTTTTTGTTAGACAGGGTTTCACTATGTTGCCCAGGCTGGTCTCCAACTCCTGGGCTCAAGTGATCTGTCCACCTCCACCTCCCAAAGTGCTGGGATTATGATAGGTGTGAGTCACTCAATTCTATTCATTCTAAAAGGATTTCTTCAGGAAATGTAATATAATTTTTTATACACTAAATTGCTAGTTGGGCATCTGTTTCTGGGTTGTTATGCTATTTCCTTCATTTCTCAGTATATTTAAATGCAAGTATCCTGTTGTCTTTGTTTCTACACCTATAAACATTATATCTTATAGGGCTATATCTTACCCATTATTCTCCTTTTGAAGAATTTCTGACCATTCCTGACAGATTTTTATCAAGTAAATCCTATGATTAGCTTTTTTGTCTGCAAACAGAAATATTTTTGGTGTTTTTAATTGCTGCTGCAATACATTTAGTATTACTTTATGGAAAACTGATACCTTTATATTAGAGAGTGAAGAGAAATGCATGGTTTTCTAGTCAAGCATTCTTTTAAGTCTTTCATTGCATTTTTATTTAGATCCTGTACTTTTTTTTAAAGATTTTGCCTAGGCCATTGATCTTACTTTGCTACTATTGAATGACTTCTTTACTTCCATTATGTTTTCTATAGTTGTTTTGATGCAGGAACTATATATATATATATATATA
>NW_016809420.1:354951-389830 GCF_001698545.2 Rhinopithecus bieti
ATATATATAGCCTATGTTTCATATATTAGCTCCCTCTCTGCCTTCTTTTGCCATCTGAAACATTTTAATTATATTTACATTGTTGTGAAGCAGATATCTAAAATCTTTTCACCTTGCAAATGTGAAACCCTATAATTATTAAACTCTATAATCATTAAACAATCTTCTTTGCCCCTTCCCCCAACCCCTAGAAACCACTATTCTACTTTGTTTTTCTATAAATTTGGCTGCTTCCGATACTTTGTATAACTGGAATCATCCATATTTGTGTTGGTGTGGCTGACTAACTTTATTTAGCATAAGTTCTTAAGATTCATTCATGTTATAGCATGTGACATTATTTCCTTACTTTTTAAGGTGGAATAGTATTTCATTGTATGTATATACTAAATTTTGTTTAACCATTCATCTGTCTACAAATATTTGAGTTACTTCTACATCTTGGCTATAGCGAATAATGCTTTTATGAACATAGGTATTCAAATATCTCTTGAGACCCTGCTTTCACTTCTTTTTGATACATACCTAGCAGTGGCATTACTAGATCATATGGTAATTCTATTTTAGTTTTTTAAAGAACGTTCATAATTTTCCCACAATGATTGCGACACTTTACAATCTCATCAACAATGCACAAAAATTCCAATTTCTACCCATCTTCGACAAAACTTGTGAGAAAAGAGTTTCTATATTTATTTGCCTATTTGTTTACAGTAGCCATCCTAATGGCTGGGAGGTGATATTGTGGGTTTGATTTGCAATACTTTGATGAATAGTGATGTTGAGCATTTTTTTTTCATATGCTTGTTGACCATTTTCATATCATTTTTGAAGAAATGTCTATTCAAGTCATTTGCTCATTTTAAAATTATTTGATTTTTTGTTTGTTTTTGTGTTATGAGGTCTTCATATGTTCTGAATACTAACCTCTTATCAGAAAAATGATTTGAGAATATTTTCTTGCATTCTGTAGGTTGCCCTTCCACTTTGTTGATTGTGTCCTTTGATGCACAAATGATTCTAAGTTTGGTGTAGCTCAATTTGTCTATTTATTTTTGTTATTGGCTGTGCTTTTGGTCTCATACTGAAGAAACCATTGCCCAGTCTAATGTCCTGAAGATTTTTTCCTGTGTTCTCTTCCAGGAAATTTATAGTTTTAGGACTTAAGTTTAGATCTTCCACACACCTTGAGTTAATTTTTGTATATAGTTTAAGACAAGGACAAAATTCATTTTTTTCTATATTAATATCCAGCTTCCCTGACACAATTTGTTGAAGAGAGTGTTCTTTCTTCATTGAGGCTCCTTGGCACTGTTTTTGAAGACGTTTGACTGTACATGCAAGGGCTTATTTCTGAGCTATTTCATTCCATTGGTTAATATGTCCATTTTAATGACAGCACAACACTCGTTTAGTTTACTCTCTAACGAGTTAAACTCGCTTAGTCTTACTCTAGCTTTGTTATATATTTTAAAATCGGAAAGTAAGTTCTTCAACTTTTTTCTCCCCTCAAAATTGTTTTGGCCATTGAGGTCTCTTTCAAATTTTATTTGAATTTTAGGACGAGTTTCTTTGATTTCTAAAAAAAAAAAAAATGCTACTGAAAGTTTGAAAGGTATTATATTTAATCTGTAGATCACTTTATGTAGGATGGATATTGTTAACAATATTATCTTCTAATCAATGAATATGAGATGTCTCTTCATTTGTTTGTATGTTTTAAATTTCTTTCAACAATGTTTTATAATATTTTGTGTAGAAGACTTTAATCTTCTTGACAGTTTATTTTTAAGTCATTTATTTTTTAGGCAATTATAAATAGAATTATTTTCTAAATTTTCTTTTTGGATTGTTTATTATTACTGTACAGAAATTGAATCTATTTTGGTGTATCAATGGTAGAGTGTGCAACTTTGTGAGATTTGTTTTTCATTTGTAACTTTTCTGTGGAATCTTTAATGCATTCTAAGATCATGTCATGTGAATACAGAGAAAAGTTACTTCATTCTCTCTTTTAATATCTTTATTTCTTTTCTTTACTAATTACTCTGGCTAGGTCTTCTAGTACTATGTTGAATAGAAGTTGCAAAACAGGTATCCTTGTGTTTTCCTAATTTTAGAGAAGAGGCAATGAGTTTTCACCACTTAGTAGGATGTTAGCTGTAAGCTTTACATAAATGCTTTTATTATGTTGAGGTAGTTGTACCTATTTTTTTCCTCAACCACCTAATTAAAATTAATTTATATTACATAATAAGATGTTTGTTTACTTGTATTTTAAGTTATAGTTTCATTATTTCAAATATTCATACTTTTGCTTTTCTTCTCCAGCCTAAATGTGTAAAATTATCCCTCACAACAAATATTATATATTTATGATATTGAAACTCCTTTAGTTGTTCTTGCCTTACCAAGTGAAGCTTCTAAGTTTTCTCTATTATACATGATGCTGACTTTTGCCTTTGTGCATATCTATATCTATATGTACATCTCTATCTACATACACATATATACATGTTTTATGACTGTGTACATATGTATATATCTGTGTGTGTGTGTGTGTGTATTCCAATAGGATCTAGTGTGAATTCATGAGGCAATTTATTGTGTGTAAACATGCATATATATGAATACATACATATATATATATTTTAACTTTATTTCTTCTGTGATACATCAGTATCTCTTTTCTTTCAGAATGAGAAGCTTGGTTCTCTAGAACACAGATCACAATAAAATTAAAATAATCCATAACTATAATTTGCTTTATTGCTTATTGCATAAAAATGTTTTCAGGGTAACAATGTTGATACTACTACTATTTTTTACAGTTATTGAAAAGAAATAGAAATTATTATTTGACTATGCAAATGATTGTAAATGTTTGCTCCGGGTTTGAGATTTTGTTGTTGAGCTTAGTTTTTATGTGGGGGTTTGGGAAGCTGTAAAGAGTATACTGTCACCTTCATTGCCACTGACAGAATGCTATAATTTCTTTTGATCTTCTATAGCTTCTTGAATTCAAAGATTAGTATATTTCCTTGCTTTTCAACATACATATTTAAGAATCTAAAACTTCCTCCGTGTACTGCTTTAGCTGTATCATATTCCTTTTGATATTCAATAATTTTATAATTGCTATCTTCTAGATATCACATTGTTTAGGCCTGTTTTCTTTGATCCAAGTATCATGTATTTATACATTTTACTTACAAATTATAGGATGTTTTAAAACATTTATTTTCCACACATGGTGGTGTTTTATAGTTTTATTGCATTGTAATCAGATTATGTTTTCTGTAATATTTCTATCTCTGAGAAGATTGTATTTTTTCATATGTGTGGAATATTATGGTTAGTTGTTAAATATGTCACGTTTTAAATGTCACTATCGTCAGGGTACAGTGTTTGATGTAATTTGTTGGAGCTAGTTTACTGATTGTGTTACTTAAAGGTATTTTGTTTTCTAGCAATATTGTACATAGGTGACTCAAAAAATCACTTTCTGTTCAATAAAAATAAGCAAATGTAAAATACAAAAATTAATGACCTAAAGCTGGTCCTAGTTTTAACCTGAGTTTATATTACTCCTGAGGTCTGTACAACTTCAAATCAATATATTCTAACTTAATGACTTCAATATAATCCCACAGATTTAGTTATTTTGAAAATGAGCCCACAAGTAATATTACAAAACATACAATGCAGCATAATAACTTCATACAGTCTGGTAGGGAAAAACAGAATAATCAAATTAATAGGTATTTCATATGACTTCAAATGCAATCTATCAGCGAATGACTCTCCAAGTTATATCTCCAGCCTCTATATTTCTTCTGAACTTCAGACTCCTTCATATAATGTCTGCTTAACATCTCTTACTGGTTTCCTAATAGGCATGTCAAACTCAAGATGTCCAAATTGAACTCCTGGTCTTCAACTGATTTTACCACAAACACCTGATCTCAATTCTTCTGGTACTCTATTCTTGTAGTTTGCCAGTCCAGAAATCTTGGTGTTATAATTAATTTTGTCTTTCTAGTTCCATCCAATCTGTTAGGAATTCCTGCTGGTTCCACCTTCAAAAATATGTACAATTGATCCTTGAACAACATGGGTTTGAACTGTGAGGGTTCAGATATACATTGATTTTAAAAAAATAAATGTAGTTGCCCCTCCATATGAGTGAGTTCCATATCCACAACCAAAGGCAAATGAAAAATATAGTATTTGCAGGTTACAAAACCAGTCTCTATGGGACATTTTGTGTACACAGTGTCTGAAGTGCAGACTTCAGGACTTGAGTAATTGTGGATTTTGGTATGGGGAAGGGACCTGGAGCCAATGCCCCACGTACACTGAGGGGAACTGTAGCTAGTATACTTCTCATCAATGTCTCTGCTTCAATCCTCTTTTGAGATATAATATCTCTCTTGAATGACTTTGGTCATCTCCCAACTGGCCCCCTGCTTCTAACACCTTCATTTTCCCTTCACTTCTGCTTGGTCTGCTGTCTATAGAGAAGCCAAAGTGAAACATTTATAAACTAATAAGACCATATCATGCCCCAGATAAAACTCTATCACTAATTCTTTATTTTACTCAATGTAAAACTAATGGCTTTACAGTTTCTCAAGGGCCTGAGTGACCTGAGTCTCATACTATCTCTGAGTTCATTTCCTGTACTCTCTGTCACTTCACTCAAATCATACTGTCCCCCTCATTCTTCCTAGTGTAGGGCAGGAATATTTCTGCCTTAGGGTCTTCATATCAAATATTTTGTCTGGCTGAACATATTAATTTCCAGGTATCCACTTGGATATCTGCCTCTTGTTTCTTGCAAATGGCTCCTTCTTATTGAAGCCTATCCTGGCTGCTCTACCTCCAGGCCACCAGTCCTCCCCCAGCATGTTCCATCCTCCTTACACTGCTTTAAATGTATCCATAGCATTTATTACATCCGAGAATACCATGTAATTTACAGATTTGTTATGATTGCTTTCTGATTTCCACACCAGAATAAAAGCTCCATGAAGATAGAGTTGTACTTGTTTTGTTCCCTACAATAACCCCTGCATCTGGAATAATCCTTAATACATAGTAGTTTCTTGATAAATATTTTCTTTTCTAAATGAATGAATCATTTCATTAAATGTATAACTCTGTGAGATAGGTGTTGTTTGTATTTTACACAGGATGTCAATGAGATTCAGATGTGTACAGATAATATGGTTAATAAAAGACCTGGCTCTTAGATCCAGGTTTTATTGACCCTTTGTCCTGTGCTTTTATTTTTATACCGTATGCTTTTCACTGTGCTTGCCCTCTATGATTCTTGAAGGAAAGCAAGAAAGTATACTGAGTTGCCTGGGCCTCAGTCAGTAAATCTTGTTGACTTTTCGTGGTGTGCTCAGCCAAACACTAAGAAAAAGTAAAATTCATTGATTCCTCTCTCCATTTTACTTACAATAAAGCTTTCCAGGGTAAAGTGAAAGTGGCATTTTGGGAAGAAATTTTAAAAAATGGGGAGAAGGAGTGGATGGTGGTGAGAAAATCTGAGGCTTTTTCTGTCTAAAATAAAAGAACATATCTCTTCAGTGGTAGAGTAAAATGAAAAGAATTGTAGGCCCAAATCTGCTTCTAATTAAGCATGTGACATTTAATACACTGCTTGACTTGTTTTCTCATTTAAAATATGAGAACATTAGAGTGAATAATGCTTAAATATTTTTCATATTTAACATTGTTCAAAATCTATTGGCTGATGTAATCATCTAGGAGATGATTTGGCAAGCTGGTTTATAAAACAAGATTATAATCTCCGTTTATGACTCTTTATTTCCTACTGGGCCAAAATCGAAGAAGGAAAGCACTTCAAAGCTTCTTTTTTTCTGCTTTTTTGATACTCATTTTGGTTTTGAAATGATAAATATGACATGAATTTGAAAATAAGATGAATTCCAAATGCATTTCTGTTTAATTTCATATTCTTCAGAGTTTTTTCCTAATTTTGCCAGTGAGTTGAAACTATTAACTAAAATAAAGGCATTGTCATACTAAAATGCACATATCTTGGTTGTTAAAAAGAGCAATTAGAAAATAGATGTTTGGTTGATATGGAGAAAGTAGGTACCAATATTCTATACTAATATGCTGTGGTAACATCCTTGATGTTATAATAGCATAACATCATGTTATTTGGGGTTGTGATGAGGCATTTTCCTTCTGTTAAGCAGGTGCAGTCACCACCACTCTTGCCAAATCATCTTAGTGCACAGAAATTGAAATACCACGTTAACTGCACACACATTTGCTTTGTTCAGGGGATGTACTTGTCACCAGTCAAGCTTGGCATCTACAGAGTGCAGGCAGAGAAATGTGGGCTTGCCACAACTCTTTATCTAGTTTCTTAAAACCCTGATTCAGTGTTACCCAAGAGGCTATGAAACACGAGCAATAAGAAAGATCACTAATAATGAAGTCCTGGCAGGCAGCCAATCTTCCTGTAGTGAAGCCCTGCTCACTTTAATGTAGTTCCAAGGGGCTGGATACATGTAGATGATGAATGACAGCAGGATGCTGAAACAGCTGCTAGGTGATCAGCTGAAGTGGCCCAAATGAATGTGGGCAGGGAAGGAGGAGTGTAGATGTTAGAACATTTGCTAAAGGACTGTGAAACAACACTTAGAGCATCATGATACTACCTAGCTGTAGACTGGTACAGCACAAAAGCATCAGATAATCCATCTTGGCCTATAATTTTCACGTAAAATAATTTTTTTGGCCAAATAATATTAGAAAGCCAAACAGAAAACATCCCATAAAAATTATTTCCTAGAATGCCACATTGACTCTTATTTTGATGTGACAGCTCTTAAACAGTCAACAGATATCTACAGGTTTTGAGTTTTCCTCTAGAAAATCAGCAGGTTCCACATTTCCAGACTTCACAATATGTACCTTTAGCTTCATTTTTAGATCCTGTAAATCAGTATGAGAAAAGGTATAACATGAGCTAAGGCAAGGTAATAAAAAAATAAAATAGCAACTAAGAAGTAAAAAACCTGCATTATTTTCCTAACAATTAAGTCCTCTCTTGGTGGGCTTTGCATATTTTTGGAGGCAAAATTAGTCTTAAGTTGGAACCAAGCACGGAAATTGTCTAAAAGAATCAACACTACGTTGGTAGAAAAATATGTGGAAGAGTGTTTACTATTTAGAGGAAATATCCTCTATCTGAATGCTTATTTATATAAAGACAGTTATCTTCAAATATAATAGGTCACAATCTATTCAATGGTTAAATGACCCATGCTAGACTCCATGTTTGAAGCTGACTACGTGATTTTTCCTTATATATTAATGTACAGTTTGTATCTGCCATTGGATTTGACTCAGTATGTATATTTTGATTTTGTCTTTAAAATCAAATATTTTAGTCACATCCCAAGCTCTGTGACCAACATTCTTTCATTTCTTTACATTTTTTCTTGCACATCTATGCACTCAACACATTGCAAGATACTGAGGGTAAAACAATAAATAAGATATATAATTTCTAAACTCCTAGAACTTGAATATTTATTGTTTAAAGTTTACTTTACTTGGCCTTGTTTAGAGATACCAGGTCACACAATTCATGACATCTACTCAAAAAGGCACACAACTTTACTGAAGATGAATAAATCACATGAAAAGAAAATAAAGAAAGTCAATAAATATAATTATTTAACGAGTCTTTCAGAGCAGGCAAACTTTTCTACAAAGGGCCAGTCAGTGCTTTATACTTTCACCTCTGCCCTTGTAGAACAAAAGAAGTCAGAAACAATAAGTAAATTAATGGGTGTGGCTTTACTTCAAATCAAACTTTATTGACAAAAACAGGTGGTGGGATTGTTGTAACCCATGGGCTGTGGTTGGTTGACCCCTGTTTCAGAAAATAATTTCTGTAGTAGCTGGGGAAGGGATGGAAATCATAGCATAAGATCACAGAGAAGGTTCACTGGATCTCAAACACAGGAAGAAAAAGTGGCTCACACCCATTTTACAGAACTTCAGCAAAATAACTAGAATATACTCTACAACTTCTTTTTTACAGCACATGAATTTATTCATCTCAACCCAAACTTTGCTACCCACATGAGGTTTAACTCCATCTTTTCTAGCCCAACTCTTTCTACATGAGACCTTATTTTTTCCGTTGGTTTTGAGCTTGATCCATAGAGAAGACTTATGCTCTGAATACTAGGTACTTTTTTAACAGTCATAAACTGATTGCTTTAAGATTCAGGTCTCCGTTTGCATCGGCAGGCAAACACTGATTCCCATACTTGATGCTGGCTGAATATAAGAAGAAAAAGAATGATGTATGGGATGAGTAGTAGGATAAGAGTAGTAGAAATGAGCTGTAATGGGAAGACTGAAAACTGGAAAATATCCTCAAAGTTGAAAGAGGCATAATGATAAAAAGTACAGTCATGCATTGCTTAATAACAGAATTGTGTTCCTTGGGCAATTTTGTCCTTGTGTGAACAACATACAGGGTACTTACACAAACCTAGATGGTATAGCTTACTGCACACATAGGCTATAGGATATAGGCTATTGCTTCTAGGCTACAAATCTGTATACCATGTTGCTATACTGAATACCATAGGCAATTGTAACGCTATGGAAAGTATTTCTGTATCTAAACACATCTAAGTATAGAAAATGTATAGTAAAAATATGGTATAAAAGATAAAAAATGATACAACTGCATAGGACACTTACCATAAGTGGAGCTTGCAGGACAGGAAGTTGCTTTGGATGAGTCTCCGAGTGAATAGTGAGTGAATGTGAAGGCCTAGGATGCTACTGTACACTCTGTAGACTTTATAAACACTGTACATTTAGGCTCCACTAATTCATAATTTTTTTCTTTCTTCAATAATAAATTACCCTTAGCTTATAACATTTTCCTTTATAAAACTATTTTTTAACTTTTTGACTCTTTTATAACAACACTTTGATTAAAATACCAACACCTTGTACAGCTGTACAAAATGTTTTCTTTTATATATTCTCATTCTTTAAGCTTTTTTCTATATTTAAATTAAAATTTTGAATTTTTTTTAAACAATTGTGTTAAAACTAAGAAAAAATAACACACATTAGCCTAGGACTACAGGGTCAAGATCATTAATATCACTGCCTTCAACCTTCACATCTTGTATCACTGGATGGCCTTCAGGGGCAATAACATGCATGGAGATGTCATCACCTATGATAACAGTGCTATCTTCTGGATACCTCTTGAAGAACCTGCCTGAGGCTGTTTTACAGTTAACTTTATACACACACACACACACACACACACACACACACACATAAAGTTAACTGTATATATAATATACTTACATATATGTAGAAGCAGTGCACTCTAAAATAGTAAGTATAGTATAGTAAATACATATAAACCAGTAACATAGTTATTTATTATCATTTTTAAGTATTATATACTGTATATAAGTTGTATATGCTATACTTTTATATGACTGATATCACAGTAGGTTTGTTTACACCAGCATTACCATAAACACGTGAATAGTGTGTTACACTGACACATTATAAGGCTATGACATCAGTAGGTAGTAGAAAATTTTCAGCTTAATTATAATCTTGGCCATTGTGGGGGCTCACACTTGTAATCCCAGCACTTTTGGAGGCCCAGGTAGGAGTATCACTTAGGGCCAGGAGTTTGAAATCAGCCTGGCAACATAGGGAGACCCTATCTCTACAAAAAATGCAAAAAAACTTAGGTGGTGTGGTGGCACATGCCTGTAGTCCCACCTACTTGAAAGGCTGACCCAGGAGGATGGCACCACTGCACTCCAGCTTGGGTGACAGTGAGACCCTGTATCAAGAAAAAAAAAAAAAAATTATTATAGGACTACCATCACTGGCCAAAATGTGTCATTATGAGGCACATGTACATTAACGTGTTTCAGAAGGTCCAGCTGATCACAAGCATGCTATTACTATGCAGAGAGACAAGTTCTTTTAAGAATCTGATGATGTTATAGTTGGGCAATTCTACCCCTATAGAGAGTACATGGAAACATTATATATTAATGGTAAAGTTAATGAATATTTCACTAACCTGGATATACTTTTCCATAATATTCTCCATAGTCTGCATAATTAAGCATTAATAATTTAAGTTAGCTTTTGAGGTCTTTGAGGATTTCCAATTCATAGTATAAGACTTGCAGAACTTTACCATTACCATCCCTCTTTTGCTAAGTTGTTAATTAAATAACAAGCTACAAATGATTCATTTTTAAGTACCAAATGCATTTTAAATAAATGCTCTTGTAAAGTGTCTACTTTGTGTGTGCTGCTTGAGACTGTCTAGACAAGATATTTCCATAAGATCTTAACACTTTATGGTTCTGCATATACCCATGTTTTCTGAATAGCATTCCTTCTGTCTGGCACTTTCTCCTGCATTCTACACATAACTTAGACCCCTAACTTAGCATCCTTCACCTGACTTCAACATCATTTTTCAAAGGAATCTGCCTTGGCCTTCCCAGGAGTGCTGAATACAAAACACATCTGCTTGCTCAGCACTGTCACACTTGTCACATTTATTTGTGATTGCTTTTCTCTCCATTAGATTCTGGGGCACTGGAACACAGGAATTCTTCTTCATCTCAGTGGATACTTCCAATGCTGGTATACAGTAGGTACTCAATAAATATTTGGAGGAACAAATGAATGACAAATTCCAACTGTACAATGTAACCATATTATGAACATATCTCAGAAGCTACAAAAAGCATTTTGTTCTTAAAGTTATAGCTAATATACTAATTAGATTATCTTCACAACTCATCTAATTTATTCACATTTGTATTTAACACACAAGTGAAAATAATATGTGGAAGTTATAAGCACTATTTTATATATAGTTGTAGTATTTCTGATCTCAGATAAAGACTGAGTTCATTACAATCATCGTCAGCTATGGTTCTTTGGGTAAGTCACTCAAGCCTCTCTGAGCTTTAGTTTTTACATCTATGAATAAGACAATACTAATATTCTTCATGGTTGCTCTGAGGATGGAAAATATCATTCTTACAATGGCTTTTAAATCACATTATGAAACATAAATCATCATGATTATTTCATTTCTTTTCATGTTCAACCCTAAGCATCACCAAGTAAAACATTGTTAAAAGCCTCCAGGAGCAGGAGTGCTGAATACAAAACACATCTGCTTGCTCAGCACTGTCACACTTGTCACATTTATTTGTGATTGCTTTTCTCTCCATTAGATTCTGGGGCACTGGAACACAGGAATTCTTCTTCATCTCAGTGGATACTTCCAATGCTGGTATACAGTAGGTACTCATGGTATTTATATGGAATATTGGTATTTATATGGAATATTGGTATTTATATGGAATATTATTTTTAATAATTAACAATTTTCCCCTCATATCTTAACTAGTCCTGCTGGATATTATAAATGCTGCAACAGCTACACATTTTCATAGCATTATTATTTCTCCCTTTGGTTCTGAGCTGTTAATGACAAATGGAGAATTAAGACGTAAAACAGGCTGGGTGCGGTGGCTCACGCCTGTGGTCCCAGCATTTTGGGAGGCCGAGGCGGGCGGATCACGAGGTCAGAAGATCGAGACCATCCTGGCTAACACGGTGAAACCCCGTCTCTACTAAAAATACATAAAAAAATTAGCTGGGCGTGGTGTCGGGCGCCTCTAGTCCCAGCTACTCTGGAGGCTGAGGCAGGAGAATGGCGTGAACCCCGGAGGTGGAGCTTGCAGTGAGCGGAGATCGCGCCACTGCACTCCAGCCTGGGTGACAGAGCAAGACTCCGTCTCAAAACACACACACACACACACACACACACACACACACATAAAACAATTTAATTTTCTATTCAAACAGAATTAGAGGACTAAGCATGGTTCCTTAGTTTTTAATGAGAATGATTCGTGTTTAGATAGAGATGTGTTAAATGATTAGTTAAGAAGAATATATTCATCAAAGATTGAATATGCACACCAGGTCTTCTTTTCTAGGTATTCACTTGGCCAGGAAAATAATGATTCTTTCTCTTGCTTGATAGAAATATGGCTATACTTCTAGCAGATTCATGCTGTTTAACCCTGCATAGTCACTATCTGTGAAAGACTGGTCTCCAGAATGTTAACTCACATTTACAATGTTTGCAGAAGCTTGCAATGCAGGAGTGAATCTCTAAAAAGACTTACTGCCACAATCACCACCCATTCTATTTAATAAAATGGAGCAGTGGAGTTGTTTCAAAAGTCACATTTATTCTTCATATCAGAGAAAACCAGTGCATTTCTAAAAGTAGGTGACTTGAATGGAGAAAGTAATTGCCCGGTTCATTCATGTAAGATCTAATAAAAAACTGTTTTACCATACTTAAGTGTGCAAACGTTTTTCAATCACCTTTTTAAATTTCAACTTGTAACACTTAGAAAGGAGATCACTAAGTGGATATTTTCAGATATTTTGAACGTAGGCATATTCAAAGCTCATAGCGGAACATACTTTTTTTTTTTTTTTTTTTTTTTTTTAATCACTGAGTATATTACAGTCACAATTTAACCCTGGTCAATGCAGCAAACTTTGCGTCTCATTTTTCTTGAGGTGGCTTTTCTCGTTTTCATATCTTGCAAATTGCGGAAAAAGAAATGAAACTGAAAAAAAGAAATAAAATTAAAAAGTAGAAAAGTGGATTACATGGGTTCCAGACACAGGGCTGCTACATTCTGAGACTTTTATGGAGTGATGATAAGGCCCTTGAAAGACTTTGATATTGAGGCCAGCCCTTCGGCAGTGCAGTTTTCCTGTGGCAGACTTTCTAATGCATGTTGCTACTGGGAGAGGGAGGCTAATTCCAGCCTTTCCCCCTGAAATTTCTAAACCAACTTTCTCAATCACAGTCACTTTGGGTGCCAAGATGAAGCTGTTAGCAAGTATGACAACTTTTCTTTCATTCTGAATATTTTATAATTGAAAATGCAATGAATACAACAAACCAGGATAGGGCGATAAAAACAATATCGTCATTGAGTCAGGAAATGGATGCCTTTTAGAGAAGGCATCAGGAAAGATCATTTGAAGATGTGACAGTAGAGTTGTGGAAGATACCTAAGAGCAAACCGTGCAGACAGGTTGTGTAAAGGTGCTGAGGCTGCAAATATTTTGTTTTGTGTCTGGAGTATAAAGAAAGAAAGGACAGGAGTGATGAGGTGCAAGCCTGATCTCTCAGCGCCTTGAGACCATTATAATAAGTTAATCAGGAAATTTCCCAGCAAATGGAAATAAATATAAAATCTGTTCATTACATCTATCGTTGTACTAAACTATGTTCTGGAAAAGTCAAATTTCATTTTATTCCTGAGAGATGTCTTTCTAGTCACAAATCTGTCCATTTAAAAAATGAGAGTCTTTCATGTTTGAATCCAAGGTTTCAAAAATCTACCTTTCTTCTCTTCACTATGCGAGAATATATTTTCTTCACAATATGTGCTTATTAACCATTCATATATCTTCTTTGGTGAAATGCCCATTGTATTGATTTGCCGATTTTTAAATTATGTTGTCTCCTTTTTAATTTATAAGAATTCTTTATATGTTCTGGTTATAAGTCTTTAAATGGATATTGTGTTTCACAAATATTTCCTCCCAGTCAATGTCTTATCTTTTTCTTTCCTTAAAGATGTCTTTTGAAGCCCAATTGTTGTTGATTTACTGATTTATTTATTTAAGATGGAGTTTTTGCTCCTGTTGCCCAAGCTGGAGTACAATGATGCAGTCATGGCTCACTGTAACCTTTGCCTCCCAAGTTCAAGTGATTCTCCTACCTCAGCCTCCCAAGTAATTGGGACTACAGGCGCCTGCCACCATGCCCGGCTAATTTTTTGCATTTAGTAGAGACAGGTTTCACCATACTGTTCAGGCTAGTCTCAAACTCCTCACCTCAGGTGTTCCACCTGCCTTGGCCTCCCAAACTACTGGAATTACAGGCATGAGCCACTGCACCTGGCCAAAAAGTTATTTTATTTTATTTTATTGTATTCTTTAAGTTCTTTAAGTCATGTATGTGCAGACGAAAAGTTAATTTTAACGAAATCCAATCTATATATATATTTTTTAATTTTATGTACCATTACTGGTGTTATGTCTAAAAATCTGTGGTCTAAATTACTTTCACAAAATTTTCTCCTACATATTCTTCAAAATTTTATATTTCAGCCTTTCCATTTTAGTGTATGATCCATTTTAAGTTAATTTTTGTCTTATGATACGAGTAAAGTATCTAAATTAGGAATTTTAATGGGATTATCTAATTTTCTCAGAACCATTTGTTGAAAAGACTACCTTTTCTCCCCATTCAACTGCCTTAGTGGCTTTATTAAAAGTCAATGAAACGTAGATGCTAAGGTTTTATTTCTGAATTTTCAATTTCATTCTATTTATCTATGGATCTTTTCTCGCACCAGTATCGCAGTGTTACGATGATTGTAAATGTATGGTAACCTTTGTCATGGTTCTTTTTCAAAATTGTTTTGGCTATCGTGATCCCTTTTCATTCTCATTTAAATGTTAAGACAAGCTAATCAACATTTGCAAAACTATCAGCTGAGATTTTAACAGGGATTGTGTTAAACCCGTTGATAAAACTATAAAGAAATACTTTTTTAACAATGTTGAGCTTTGTAGCACATAAACATAGAATGCCTATTTATTTCAAATCTCTTAAAACCTTTTTTCAGTAATGTTTTGTTGTTTTCAGAAAACAGGTCTTGAACTTCTCATGAAAAATCTCAAATATTTTATTCCTTTTGATGAACTTATGTATGAAATTGTTTTTCTTAATCTCATTTTCAGATGTTCTTGGTGAGCATATGGAGGGTGTGTTGATCTCCTCATGCTGCCCTCCCAGAAGTCGAGCATCCTTTAAACAAGAATGTTTTCTGCATCGCGGGAACAGTGGGAAAAGTATAGGGCTTTGTGTGAAGTATCTCATAGTATACTTGGAAAGATACACTAAAACTAGATTTTAAAATATGCTGCATTTATATTCTGAATTACACTTGAAAAAAAATACCTGAACAGAGGTAAAGAGAAAATAAAGCTAAGCGAAAGAAGAATGAGAAATGGAGATCTTTGCAAAACTGAAAAATTGTCCGGGGACGATGTGAGGAGGGCCTAAACAAAAACAGTAGTGGGGACAGATATGTTTTCCAGTCAAGCCTTGGTTGAAGAGCTACCCTAAATCTAGTGAATGAAAAAAATGACAAGCTATTCAGAGCCTATCATCTATCTGGCACCAGTGAGGTTGTGTGGAGTGCTCAACAAGTGATAAATTGCAATAAAAAAAATGGCAGGAGGAAACAAAGTTTATTTATTTTGAACAGTATTTTTGGCAAATAATGGTTTATATTTTTTCATATTTGGTTTTATAATAAATGTTTCTTATACTTTAATATGTATACATTTGCAAATGCTTGGCTTATAGCTTTACAATGAAGCAATAATTAGTAAACAAAAATACACCTATTCATTGACTGTAACTGAACGTTTTTCAAATAACATAAAGTCGTGGTAAACATTAAATGAGGTAATATCTAGTAGAGTAAGAAAATGGCAAAATATTACTAAATAAATGCTATTTTATATTTTCTTTCCCTTGTTGTCCATACTCACTATTTATTGATAGTAAAATTATGCCTGACATTCAGAAAATATGTCTCTTGTAAAGTTTTTTTTAATATTATGAAGTCTAAATTAAGATTAAAAATACCAATGGAAATTTCACAAAGCATATTCCACAAGAAGGACAAGAAAATGAGCCTGCAATTAGATAAAACTGCATCCTTTCAAAGAATTGTATTATTAAATATTCAAGATTATGTGCATTAGTGAGGACATAAACTCATAGGCATACCTTTTTGCAAGGCTACTGACAGTAACTAACCATTAGAGAAACATTAAATGAAACATTGAAAGGGGAAGACAATTCAAGAAATGGACCAATTTGAGCAACTCAAAGGCACTACTTTAGATGGCACATTTAGGGAACAAAAGACCAAAGAGAGTAAGGAAAAAATATCATCTATAGACAAAGTGGCCACTGCCCATTGATTGAGAGGTCACACTTTAAATCATTTTGACAGCTGAAAAGGGAGAAGAGTTTTCCCAGAAGGTAGTTTTAAGTTATTTTAAGAAAATAACTTAATATAAAGAAAAGAACACTGAAACTGACCCAAAAATGACTAAAAGATTTAGTTGCAGAGTATATGACCAGTGTAGGACTAAAGCCAGATAAAGAACATTTAAAAATTGGATGCAGAATAGATGAAGGGAACAACTCACTAAATTGCCATTTTCTGGCTCCTTTGGAAACCATTTCTCCCTCTAGAAATATTCTACCCTTCCATTCAGTTTAAGGATAATTTTATTTTTTTCTACCATGATCTGGGTTTATGGCAACTTCAATTTTTTCTTAGCAGAAGCAGTTATTAGATGTATTGCTTATGACTAATTCTCTCAAGATTTGGACTGTAGAAACCATAGCAACATTTCATTTCTCATTTCATAAATCCTTAATATGTAAATATCATCTACCAAATTTCTATATATTCTATAAATATATTAAAGGTGAATCAATAATATGAAGCATGATTTTCTTTTCATCTCACAGCATTGTGTTCAAACAGAGTTGGCATTCATGTTATAGCTTGGGATAACACTTTCTTGCTTTCATTTTGAAACTTTCAGTGGTCCTGCCACTTGGATTTGTGCTGTATTTGTACACACAGAGGAACAGAAAATGAAAAGATGTCTGTATGATTTCAGTCAACAGCCAATTTTTATCTGAATTATATTAATGTCCGTAAGCATGACTCAATGATCAGGTAGTCTGGTTTAGAGTAAAGCATATCTGAACACAAATTCAGGGTATGCCCCTTAACCTCACTAAGGTACTATTATTCTTCTTTATAAATTGAGATAATGACAAAAATTAACAGAATAAAGTAAATTCTGTGAAGATTAAATGAGATGATGTTTAAAAAAAAAAAAAAAAAAAAGCCCTTAGCATAGGTGCCAGAAATTGTAGTCATCACATAGACCAATGGCACAGAATAGAGAACCCAGACATAAGTCCACACATGTACAACTATCTGACCTTTGACAAACCTGACAAAAACAAGCAAAATAGTTCCCTATTCAATAAATGGTGCTGGGATAACTGGCTAGCCATTTGCAGAAAATTGAAACAGGACCTCTTCCTTATACCATATACAAAAATTAACTCAAGGTGGATTAAAGACTTAAATGTAAAACTCAAAACTTTAAAAACCCTGAAAGACTACCTAGGCAGTGCCATTCAGGACACAGGCACAAGCAAAGATTTAATGATGAAGATACCAAAAGCAATTGCAAAGACAAACAAAAATGGACAAATGGGATCTAATTAAACTAATGAGCTGCTGCACAATAAAAGAAATGACAGAGAAAACAGACAACCTACAGAATGGGAGAAAACATTTGTAGGTTGGATCTGCATCCAACAGAGGTCTAATATCCAGAATCTATAAGGAACTTAATCAAATTTACAAGAGAAAAAAAAAAACAACCTCATTAAAAAGTAGGCAAAGGACATGAACAGACACGTTTCAAAAGAGGACATACATGTGACCAATAAGCATATGAAAAAAAAAACAACATCACTGATCATTAGAGAAACGCAAATCAAAACCACAATTAGATACCATCTCATACCAGTCAGAATGGCTAGAAAGAAAAAAAAACAGATGCTGATGAGGTTGTGGAGAAAAAGGAACAGTTATACACTGTTGGTGGGAGTGAAAATTAGTTCAACCTTTATGGAAGACAGTGTGGCAGTTCCTCAAAGACAGAAATATTGTTTGAAGGAATGATATTTACAAAAAGAAATACACACAAAGGAATATAAACTGTTGTGTCATAAAGACACATGCATGTGTATGTTCACTGCAGCACTATTCACATTAGCAAAGACATGGAATCAGTCTAAATGGTCATCAATGATAGACTCGATAAAGAAAATGTGGTACATACAGATCATGGAATACTATGCAGCCATAAAATAGAATGAGCTCATGTCTGCTCCAGGGACATGGATGGAGCTGGAGGACATTATCCTTAGCAAGCTAACACAGGAACCGAAAACCGGATGTTCTCACTTACAAGGGTGAGCTAAATGATGAGAACATATCACCACATAGAAGGAACAACACACACTGAGGCCTATCAGAGGGTGGAAGGTCGGTGGAAGGAAAGAATCAGGACAAATAACTAATAGGTACTAGGCTTAATAACTGGGTAATGAAATAATCTGTACAACAAATCTCCATGACACAAGTTTACCTATGTACATACTTGCACATGTACCCGTGAACTTAAAAAATAAAAGTTAAAAAGCAAAACAAGAAGAAATATTAGTCATCTAGCAAATATAAGTAAAGTAGTAGTTGTAATAGCAATAATGGATGTGCTAGCAATACGGGTCTAAGTCACAGTGGGAGTACTAGTCATAACAATTGTGCTATCAAATTTTGGCCTAAATTATCAAAAGGAAAATTTCAGTTTTACTTTTATTTTTACCCCAGCCTGAGTCCAGTAAAAAATCAGAATCTTTATATATAAACTGAGTAAAAAAATTATAATAAAAAATATCCTCAGTTCACAATGTTCTTAATCTATGACTGATACTTTACATGCACTCTCTCTTATCTCCAAAAACATCCCCCAAGGAAGGAATATTAGTAGAAATCTAGTTATAAGTGGCTAATACTTCTCTAACTTGCTTGATTTGAAAAGGAAGTTTAGTTGACATGCATTTGAAGCCACGGGGCTGTCAGGGATGGGAGTGACCCCAGAAAGTCTTTATTTCACATCTCCTATCTGTTTTTGTTGTTGTTGTTGTTGTTTTGCTATCATAGTTGTGCTTCTCTTTATCAGAAGCATGTCTGTAGTTGACTCCAGATTTAATGCCATGCAGATTCCTGACCAAAGGGAACAGGGGCCAGGTGTCCCTCATCTCTAGTTTGTATAGAACAGTTGGGGAAATCTGACTGACCCAGTTTCAGTGAGGTTCTCATCCTTAAGTATCAATCACTCTTGGAGGTTGGGAAAAGGGGAGCAGGTTGACTAGCCTAGCCTGTGTGACATGACCATTCTGTGTCCATGAGGATGGTATCTGTAACATGAAGAATGCAGGAAGTATTGCTAGGCACCAAGAAAGATGGCTACCACAGCATGCAACCAAAACTCCTTATTTACAGATGGGATGTTAGGATTCTGAGACAATAAGTAATTTTAAACCTTCAGAGTTCTAATGAGAATTTGCATTTGTGTCTCTTTAACTGCAACATGCATGGTCTGTCCACTGTGTCATCCTCCTATTTTAATTTTATGGATAATGTTTATGTGATGAATCCTGGCAGTTGGTATTGAATATCAGGACAGAGAATTCATCCTGGTTCTCAAAATATAAGTGTTTGGTAATCTCACTTCTCTTCATAATTGGCAACACTTTACCTAGTGCTACTAAGAATTTCCTGAAGCTCCATCAAAGCAACACTGAATTGATAGATTTTCTTAAATACATTAGATTTCATTAATTCAGCAAACAGCCCAATTGTTATTTTTTTTATTTTATCAAATTTTTTTTTTTTTTTTTTTTTTTTTGAGGTGGAGTCTGGCTCTGTTGCCCGGGCTGGAGTACTGTGGCCGGATCTCAGCTCACTGCAAGCTCCGCCTCCCGGGTTCACGCCATTCTCCTGCCTCAGCCTCCCGAGTAGCTGGGACTACAGGCGCCCACCACCTCGCCCAGCTAGTTTTTTGTATTTTTTAGTAGAAACTGGGTTTCACCGTGTTAGCCAGGATGGTCTCGATCTCCTGACCTTGTGATCCGCCCGTCTCGGCCTCCCAAAGTGCTGGGATTACAGGCTTGAGCCACCGCGCCCGGCCTATTTTATTAATTTTTAATTGCAGTGTGCTTAACAATCCCTCTCATTAATAATGTCTTCCCCAAATCTGGGAAACATGTTTGTATTTTATTTTGTATTTTTCATAAAAGCCCACTGAGTCCATGAAAGGACGTACATATATACAACATTGCTCAGTCATGATTTTCTATTTTCTCAGTGTTCTTGGCCATGATTAAATAATAAGTAAATATTATTTTATGAGATATTTTGGAGTTTCGAGAAGTATCCAAATGTACACAGAAGAACTTACTTTATTCAATGTGTTGTAAGACTCAAGGTTTATAATACTGAAGTCTGAAAATATTCATGTAGACCTGCTTTGTTTGTTTTTGACACCTAAAGTTATTGATCTAATCAGTTTTCTTCCTCAAATTTAACCTGTTTGATTTTCACATGAACCCCCCCAAAATGTGTTATTTTCCTGTGTGCCTCTTGCGATATTATGATAAATGAACACAGTAATACATCATCTATTATGCTTTGTGGCATCACCAATAATATAAATAGAGCATGCTTTGACAGAGTTTTCTTTTTAAGATATTAGTGGTTACAATTTATTAAGCTGCTTTTAAACTAAGATTAACTTTTGCTCTAATTATGTGAATTTTCCTTCTGTGTCTACCATAATGTTGTTTATTGTGCTACTGTGTAAATGAGTGAACAAACATCCCTTTCGTTTTATTAATCTGTTTTATTATACAGACTAGTGTGATTATCACTCTTTGACCTAATTGCAAGCCTGCCTTCAAAATAAATTTACCCTATTTTCTAAGTAGATAAAAGTTCAAATTTTCATTATGCAAAATGTTATATATTTTTCAAGGAACTCAAAAGTTAATGTTATCATAATCCTAAATAGATGAAGCAATGGTGAAGAAAACTACAGAGCAAATATGAAATTTAATAATGGCCTTCCAACAGCTTGCCTTTCAAATTGTTAGGAATTCATTAAACAATGGTTGAGTAGCACTGACAATTAAATTACTCTCATATGAGGTATCTAGCCATATAATGAATATTGCATACTACATAGCTCACATTTCTAAAGGGATGCAGACAACAAATTGGATTTCAGACAATTAACATGAGGCTTGAATTCAGTCTCCAGACACATTGCACTCTGTTTCCAAGCAAAAATAATTGGGATATAACCGCATAAAGAGGGTTAACATTAAAAACGTTAAAGGAAAGAAAAGAGTTTAGAGTTTGTGGCTTCATTATTCTATAGTTTACCACACTGTGGAATAGTTGGGAGGCACGAAGTAGTATTAGTGACTAATCTTACAGAGTTGTAAACATTTTGCACAAATTACACCTTTTAAAGTCTGCATGATATAAGTAGCTTCTATTCATTTTCCTACAAATGTTTAAAGCAATGGCTAAAAGTGAAACTGCTAGCGTCACAGCTAGGATTGAAGCCTCTTGTGTTTGAATGTATAACCGCCACACCATGGATTTTGTGAGACATGTAGAGAAGTATCATCCACATTTTTGCTGCTTGGCTATTTTTTCATATTTATGTTTATGTTATGTTATTTATATTATATTTATGTTATATTATGTTATGTGTCCATTTTTCTCCTCAAAAATATAGAAAACTTCCTATTAAGAATACTTGTAAAAAACAGAAAAGAATACTTACGATGAGTCCTTCGTTTACAGCTATTGTATTCACTCACTGGGTGGAGCCCACAGGAAGTTGGGAAAATTAAACAGGTCAGTGTAGAGGGCAGTCTTGACCATTGGGCAGAAGTTATGGAGAACCAATTTGGTGTCTCTTGTAAGTATTATGTTCTAACAAATTGTGCCACTAGAGCTACAAATTTGCTGTCTCTGCACTTTTTTGTAGTGTGCTTCAGTTACCGTTTTTAAAAGTAAACTTTTTAAAACTTCAGAATAGTTTTATATTTACAGAAAAATTGTGAAGATAGTACAGAGCATTTCCATATTACCCCACATCCTGTCTCCCTTGTTGCTAGCATTTTACATTAGTATGGCATATTTATCACAATTTTAATGGACAAATATTGAACATTTGATATTGAGAATTCCTTCCGTTGGCTTTTATGCTCTTTTGACATATTTTCAGCATTGTGGTTTTGTTTTTAGTACATCAAAATGCTCCATACTCATTTTGTATATTTTCTGTCCAGTCAGGTAACTTTTAATATTGGTGAATGTTATATTATAGACCTTAATTTTTAAGAAACAATTTAATGTGTAAACTGCATATTTTTAAAATGTATGATTATTAACTAAAGTCTGTTCTTTATTCAGATTTCTTTAATAATTCCCTTTGTCTGCTTTATGCTATCAGCTAAGATTCCACATTACATTTAGTTATCATGTGGCTCGAGGCTCCTCTTGGCTATGACAGTTTCTCCGGCTTTCCTTGTTTTTGATGTTCCTGATAATTTAGAAAGTAATGGTCAGCTCTTGTAAAAATTTCCTCAATTTGGATTTGTCTTATGCTTTACTTATGATTGACCTGGTATTACAAGTTGTTAGGAGGAAGATCAGAGGTAAAGTGCCATTTTCATTACATCATATCAGCAGTGCATACAATTAATATGACTTATCCATCACTTGTTGAAGCTGTTCTTACTCACTTGGCTGAGAGAATGTTTGTCAGGTTTCTACACTGTAAATTTCCCTTCTCTTCCACTTCCACACTGTACTCTTTGGAGGTCACTATGTACAGTTCACAAGTTAAGGATAAGGAACTATATTCCACCTCCTGAGGGTAGAGAATCTACACAAGTTATTTTGGATTTTTCTGCACAGGAGATTTGTATTTTCTCCTGTTTTGTTTATTATTCAGTCATTTAATCATCTAAGCCTGTAATATTCATTTTATATTTCAGGTTGTAATTCAATCACTATTTTATTTGTTTTATTGTTCAAATTGTTTCATCTTTGATATTGAGAACTCCCATTGGCTTCTATGCTCTTTTGAGATATTTTCATCATTGTGGATTTTCTTTAATACATCAAAATGCTCCAGACTTGTTTTGTATTTCCTGTCTAGTTAATTTTAATGTTGGTGAGTATTATATCCAAAATTTTGATTTTAAGAAATGATTTATTTAATACATAAACTGCATATTTTTAAAGTTTATGATTTGGGAAGCTTTGAAATATGCATGCACATGTTAAAATATTGCCACGATCAAGATAGCAAACTTAGCCATCACTGACTAAAATTTCCTCAAGCTCCATTGTAATCCTTTCTTCCTTCCACTTCCTTCTTTCTCTCTCACTTTATCCATGCAAATATTGTTCTGTTTTCTGTCACTACAATTAGTAATGAATTCTCTATAATTTTATTTAAGCATAATTACATATTATATACTCTCTTTTAATTTTTTTCACTCAGCATAGCTTATTTAGATTTTCATCCGTGTGTTTTTCTGTATAAACAGTTACTTTTTTAAATTGGTGAATGGGATTCAATTTTATGTATATATCAAGAATTTTTGTCCATTCACCTTTTGATGGACTTTTGCCTTGTTTCCAAAGTTTTGTTTTTACAAATGAAACTGTTCTAAATATTTGAGTACATATGTTTTCATTTCTCTTCGATAAATATCTAAGAATGAAATGACTACTTCACATGATAGATGTTTGTTTAACTTTTAAGAAACTGCTAACTGCTTTTCAAAGATGCACTGTTTTCACCTTCTAGCCGCAGAGTGTAAAAATGCTGATTGACCCACGTTCTCAGCAACACCTTTTATATTGTCATCTGATACCTTGTTGGCCAATATTTGCTTAAATTCTTAGCCTTTTAAAATTAGATTATTTGCTTTTTTATTATTGAGAGTTATTTATGCATTTTGGATACAAATCCTTTATCAGATACTAATTTGTAAATATTTTTTCTCGGTCTGTAACTTTTTTTTCATTTTCTTAGTGTCTTATGAAAATCAGAATTTCTTTTTCTGGTAAAGTCTGATTTATCAATTTTTTTAATGGAATATGGCTTTTTTGTTGTACCTAAGAGACATTTTGCAATCCAGTTTCACAAGGATAGCCTGCTATGTCATCTCCTAGAAGTTCATAGTTTTAACTGTAACATTTAGCTGTATGATCCATTTTGAATTAACTTCAGTGAAAAATATGGGTTGAGATTCATTTTTTTTTTTTTCTTTTTGCATAGGGATGTACAAAGGTTCATCACTGCTATAATTTAAATGTTTATGTCTCGCCAAAATTCATAGGTTAAAGCCTAACCCCCAAGATTATATCGTATTGAGTGATACGGACTTTGGAAAGTGATTCGGCCATGAAGGTGGAGCTCACATAAATCGGATTAGGTGCCACTATAAAGGAAGCTTGAAGTAGTCTTTTGGCCCCTTCCACCATCTACTCCCTTAATCCATTTATCTTGATGAAAATTATGTATCTTATAGAACACATTTTAATAGACATAGTTGTGTTATATCTTACTAGTACAAAAATAGTTCAGAGTAGCTAAATATTATAACCAAAATATACAACGTGTCACTATTTTCTTGATAATTTAAAATCTTAATAATGGAACCCAATATCTAGCAAATACTTTAATTTTAAAGTAGAAGCTAAATATCTACTTCAAATATTTACCACTTACTATACATAGCCATTTTATTAGGTTTTAAATGTTAATAGTATATTAAAAGCACATGTAAAAACTGAGAATCTTATTTTTATTACATTTTCTAAACATTAGCATTTAAAACCCTTCTTTTTTTGATTAGTTCAACTCAACTATGACTTAGAGACTTAAGTACTATGTTCCAGAACTGAATTAAGGTTCTGTCGGACCACTTGTCGATATATAAATCACTGAGTTCTTCCTTCAGCCCGGCCGACCAGAGCGAGACTCCGTCTCAAAAAAAAAAAAAAAAAAAAAAAAAAAAGAAGTTTAGATGATGGATCATATACATGATAAGTGTACTATTACAATAGCCTCTGAATTTATTTCCACATTTTCACTGAAAACTATGTTAACTTTCTCAAATAGACATTTGATCATGGCATTCACACCATCAAAATATTTTAGTATTCTTCTAAAGGATCACATCGCAACTCCTTTACTATAATTTTATGCTTTTCATTGTTGACCATTAGTATATTTCAGCCTGATTTGTCTTTCTATCATCCTTCCAATATTCTCTACATCTAGACATTTTTTATTTTTCTATATTTCTCAGTTCTGTCTTATACTGACAGTATTAGAACTCATTAAAATTGCGAGGAGTGTGTCTGAGATCAACAGTTCTTAAATGAAAAATCAGACATATATTCAGAAAACTGTCACCTTAAACTTGTAAGCTTTGCGTTTTTTTTTTTTTTTTTCATTGAGCTCGTCTAACCTCCCCTGATTTGAGTCGGGTTGCTTTCACATAGATTATATACGTGGGATAGCTCGATTATACCAGAATGTCACCTCAGTTTTGGTGATTTCAAAGAAAAATTTTACAAATCTATAAGACATGACTGAAATTCATCTTAGTTTTAAAATGACTGTATACTATTATGCTAATTCAAGTTTTATAAAACTGAAAGAGCCACATCAGAAGATATTCTCTATGTTTAACAAAATTAAATATAAAAGCAATCCAATGTTAAAGCATAATTCTATAAAAAGTAAACACAAAATGTACAGCACAACTTGTAGAAATAAAAAAGTGTAATTTTAAAAATTAAGTACTAAATGATATAAAAGTAAAATACATTAGAAATGATTGAAGATTAAATTACTTTTGGAAAACTGCAAATGAAGCCAACTAAAGGAGAGATGTATTAAAATACAAAAGAGAGGTTAAAAGAAAAAAAACAAAAGATTGAGAAAGTTAATTATGTATGAAAATATTTCTAGAATGAAGCATAAAAGAAATGTAATACATACTCTATTAAAACAAAATTTCTAGATAATTTCCCAGGATGGAAAAAAAAAACACATAATTTTTCAAAATCAGGACACAAAGTATGCACTCTAAAAGACAAACAACACTCAATTAGATGAAACAATACAAAAATAAGTTTGCAACAGCAATACAAAAGAAATAATTACCTTTGGTAATCAGTAATTTCACTGACATGCGGCTATTCACAATGACAGAGCCAAATGATAATACAACACAAGAAAATAGCAATAATCTAAAACTTATAAAACAATAATGTAGGTTATATGTTTGTATATATGTTAATATATAGATACTACATATATTTAGAGAGACACAAGAGTGAATCTTTATCATTAATAGACCCACACTGTAGGAAGTAAAATTGTGTGCACTTTAGAAAGAAGAAAACTTTACCTTGAAAATGGAGTGAGATGCAAGTAGTGATAAAAAAAAAAAAAAAAAAAAAAAAAAAAAAAAAAAAAAAAAAAAAAAAAAAAAAAAACCTAAGCAAATGTAAAATACGCATGGTAATGCAGTAGTAACTATAATAGCAAATCTTTGCAGTATAAGACAAGGCAGAAATACATTATGAATTAAGGTAACATTTTAAAAAGATTGCATTTAAACATCATTTAATTGATTAAATTTAGATTATGTAAAATTAAGCAGTGAGAATAAAACTGTGCAATTGTCAAAAGAAAATAATTAGAATATGTAGTTTTCAGCCAAATGAAGAAACAAAAATGTGTTTTAAAAACTTTCTTATGCAGGTGGGCCCAACCTAATTGCATGATTCCTTAAAGGTAGAGACTCGAACAGGTTGTGGAGAAACAAAGATACAATAGCATGAGAAGTACTTGGTCCCCTGTTACTATTTTTTTAAGATTGAGGAAGGGGCCATGAGCTGAAGAATGCAGTTGATTTCTCAAACTTGGGAAAGGCAACTGAATGCAAAGCCTCCAGAAAATAATATGGTCAGACCTTGATTTTAGTCCACTGAGACTTTTTTAGGACTTCTGACCACCATAACTGTAATATAAAATTGTATTGTTTTCAGTGACTAAATTTGTGGTAATTTGTCATGGCAGCGATAGAAAACTAAGAGTGATTGTAACAAATAAATACTTGATAATATGGTTTGGATATTTTTGTCCCCTCCAAATGCCATGTTGAAACATGATCCCCAATATTGGAGGTGGGGCCTGGTGAGAGACACTAGGGTCATGGGAGCAAATATCTCATGAATGGGTTGGTGCCATCCTCATGACAATGAGTGAGTTAAGTGAGTTCTCACTCTGAGTTCACGTGAGATTTGGTTGTTTTTTTTTTTAAAAAAACTGGAACTTCTACTCTCTCTTGCTCCCTGTCTCTCCATGTGACATGCCTGTTCCCCTTCTGCCTTCTGCCATGATTGGAAGCTTCCTGAGGCCCTCACCAGAAACTAAGCACATACCATTGACATGCTTCCTATACAGCCGGCAGAACCATGAGCCGAAGTAAACTTCTCTTCTTTATAAATTACTTAGCCTCTGGTATTCCTTTACAGGAACACTAAGTGGACTAACACAGTTGGTGATTTACTAAATTCCCACTACCAACGACAAACCAAAAGCCATACACAATTACAAAAAGTAAAATTAAAAGAAGGTATTGTTTATTAACACTGCCAAGACAGACGAAGTAAAAATGAATAACCTCATAAGGCATATATAAGTCCTTATAGAAACATTGCTTTTGGGATTGCACGGTCTCTTTGAAGAAATTTTGGAAATATCTAATAAATGGGCTCACACACATGTTATAAATTACAGCACTTTTTTTCAAGTGCTGAAGTGGAATTCTGAAACCTGAATTAGTTCTATGAAGGGAGAAAGTTGGAAGAAGAAGCTTCCTAAGGAGGGAAGAGGATTCCTTCTGGAAATGCCAGGCGGAGGGGAAAAGCATGATTTGTTCAAGAAATTGATAAAAAGCCTTTCTCCTTGGTGCTGAAGAGTAAAGCTTAAGTTTCTAGGGAACCTGAAGCCAGATTTTACAGACATTTTATCAATCCAGGTTTTGAATTGCAGCTCATATTTTCCTGTCGTGCAAAAACATAGGTAGGTGTAAATAAGCGAATGGCCTGAAAAAAAATTGCATTTCAAAAATATTTTGAAGGTTGCTCTATGGCTTGAAGGGGCTGACAATAATGAAAGCATCAGACTCTTTGCCTTAATCTTTTCATTCATTTAGTTAGTCCAGTCTAGACAAAAGTCCCTCAAAGAGCTTTCGCTTTACTGTAAAAGGAGACAGATATGAACAGTTGAACATAACATACACCTCTTCAGGTGGCAGTAAATACAAGAAAGGGAGATACAAAGTCTAGGGGCCAGGGTGGTAAGGAAGGTCCCTGCTGACAAAGTGACATTTCAGTGGGAAATGGTAGAATGTGAGAGTGAAAAAATGGTTGCATTGTGTGTGTTGGGGATGCTTCTCAACAGGTTGGTTTTAAATTTTCTTTCTTTTTATTTTTAAGCTGAGAAAGATTGGAATATACTGTACTTGAGAGGACCCAGTGTGTGTGAGTAGCAGTGAGTCATAGTTATAGGTACTACCTTTACTTTTATTTTCTGGAATTCTCTACTTTTTAAATTTCTGGCTTTTAAGGAAAGCTGTTCTTCAAGAGCTCTCTTCACCTCCATGCCTTCTTCCCAGTCTAATTCATCAGACTTCAGTTCTCATTTTCAATATCATTTTCTCTAGGTCTTTCTAGACTTTCTAGACTTTTATACAATGATATTTGCTAGGTCTATGCACTTAATTCAGACTTGTACTTCGCTTTCATGACCCTTATCACAGTTTATTGTAGTGACTTCTTTTCCTTCTCTGCTGTAATAGCTGTGATGTAAAGAAATGAATAAATAAATGACAAAAGAGCTTCTTTATGAATTGAAAGAAAAGCCTTCCTGTAACTTACAGCATTTAAAAAATGTTTATTGGGAGTAATATATTCTGTAGGTACCCTTCATGCTACTTTGAATTAATTTGTTCGATAGTCATTCAGCAATTACTTATTGATTGTCTACAATGTGCCAGGCACCATGACCAATGTTGTGTTTTCAATGGTGCATAAGATAAATATGGCTTCTTTGCTTATACAGCTTCTTAGAATTTAGTAAGAATAGGTAAATATTCTTAACAACTACTGATAATATGCTTACATTTGACAGAAAAACCATTAAGTGCTTTGATTCAGCAAACCAATGTGAAGGTTTACCCTCTTGACAAGCACTGAGGCTGAAATAACATAGATGGATGAGACTCTGCTCCTGCCCTAGAGAACTCATAATCTATCAGAAGATATTGACTGCAGAGCTTGAATGACTGAACTGTAGCCTGATTGTGTGACCTGAGTCTATGGGAGCACAAAGAAACAAGCAATGTTGTCTATCTGAGGCTTTAGAATAATTCACAAGGAAAGCTATTTGTTATCTGAGCCCATAACTAATTTGCTAACTAAGATCTCCCCAGGACATTCTAGTGAAAGATAGCATGAGTCAAGGTCAGCAGGTAGACAAGTTCAGTGACTTTTCCAAATTATAAACCAGCCTTAATAACCGTTAAATATTAATTTAGGAAACAACATCATATTATCAAAAATGTGGCAATGCCTAAGATATAGTGAGAGTTGCCATGGGAATGACACCCTTATAATTGGGATTGCAGGTGAAGCTATTTCTCTATTTTAGCATTTTTATAAAATGGTGTAAGAGTTACAATTTTCAATATACAACTCAAAGAAATAATTACCTCTCCTGCAAAGTAGTAAGTACATGTAATTTTGCATTTTAAAAATCTCCTTAAAAGCAACTACTCTATTATATTCTTTCATTAATTGCCATAAATTAATTTAACCCAAAACCAATTTACACACATCCTTCTTGTAGCATCAGTTATAATTGTATTTATTCCATTTCATTTAGAATATTTAACTCTTCAGAGCCTACTTACCTATTAAAACAGGCAAGTGGAGCATAATTACTTCTGTGGCACAAAGTACGAATTAATGCCAAATTGTGTTTATTTGTGCAATTTGCATTATTCTTTAGAATTCATAATCTTGTATTAGATTCTCAAAGGGCATCAAGACCCATTAAAGGTGCAAAAGCACTTGAAATTCTTTCTTTTTCATTTTCTAATTCTTTACATTCATTAAATGTTAGTTCATTAGTAAAATGTTCATTCATTAGCAAAATGTTATCATCAACAAATTTTAAGTTCTTTAAAATATTTTCTTATATAAAAAAAGAAAAAGGTAGGATTTATCCCAGCTGTACACAGCTGAATTAGCATTCAAAACCAATTAATGTAATCCATCATGTCAATAGGTTAAAGAAATCACATGATCATATCAATAAATGCAAAGAATAAATCTGACAAATTCTAACACTTAACTCTTGATTAAAAACTCCCAGTAAACTAGGAATATAAGTGAACTTCAATGTGGTAAAGAATATGTACAAAATTCCTACTGCTAACTTCATACTTAATGGCGAGACATGTGAAGCATTCCTAGTAAGATTAAGAACAAGGATAGAATGTCCCCCTCCTATCACTCCTTTTTAGCATAATTCTGAAAGTACTAACGCAATAAGACAAGAAAAGAAAATAACAAGTACACTGATTGAGAAGGAAAATATAAAACTTTTCTCACAGATAACATGATTGTCTATGTAGAAATCTAAAAGAATTTACAAAAACTTATGAAACCAATAACCAATTATAGCAAATTGCAGGACACAAGGTTAATATGCAAAAGTCAATCACTTTCCTCACCAGCAATGAAATAGTATATTTTGATACTAAAATAAAAGTACCACTTACATTCTTAAGTATAACAAACTGAAAACGCAATACCACTTACATTCTTAAGTATAACAAAAAGTTTATACAAGAAACTATAAAACTTTGATAAATAAACAAACAGAAAAACTAAATAAATGGAGAGATTTTCCATGTTCATGGATAAAAAGACTCAATATCATCAGGATGGCATTTCTTTCCAACTTGATCTATAAATTCAATACAATCTCAACCAAAACCCTAGTGAGGCATTTTTGGATATTCACAATCTAACTCTAAACTTTATATGGAGAGGTAAGAGACTCAGAATATCAAACAAAATACTGAAGGAGAATAACAAAGTTGGAGGACTGACACTACCCAGTTCCAGATTTACTCTAATGCTACAGAAATTAAGACAGCATGATACTGGCAAGAGAAGAGACAAATAAATCGATGGAACACCACAAAGAACCTAGAAATAGACTCACATAAATCTAGTCAACTGATCTTTGACAAAGGAGCAAAGGCAATACAATGAAGCAAATATAATCTGTTCAATAAATGCTGTGGAACAAGTAGACATCTGCATGTCAAATAAGGCAAAACAAGGAATCTAGACACCACAAAGCTTAAACTCTTCACAAAAATTAGCTGAAAAAATATCGTACGCCTACATGTAAAACATGAAAGTATACAACTCTTAGAAAACAACATAGGAGAAAACCTTGGGTATGATATGACTTTTAGATATAACACCAAAAGCATAATCCATGAAAGAAAGAATCAATATGCTAGACTTTATTAAAACTAAAAATTTCTTCTCTATGAAAAACAGTGCTAAGAGAATGAAAAGACAATCTACAGTGTGGAATAAAATATTTGCAAAAGACACATCTGATGAAGGATTGTTATCCAAATATATGAAGAACTCTTAAAACTCCACAATAAGGAAACAAATAATCTAATTTAAAAATAAGTAAAAACCTTAATAGTTACCTCACCAAGGAAACTTACAGACGACAAATAAGTATATGAAAATCTGTTCCTCATTATATGTCATCTGGGAAATGCAAATTAAAACAGTGAGAGTGAGAGATACCACTGCACATTTATTTGAAGAGCCAAAATCTGGAACACTGACAATACCAAATGCTGGCGATGATGTACAATAACAGGAATTCTCAATCATTTCTTGTGGGAGTGGTACAGATACTTTGGAAGACAATTTTGTGGTTTATAAACAAAACTAAACATACTCTTACTATACAATCCAGCAATCAACTTCTTGATATTTACCCAAAGGAGGTGATTATTTATGTCCACACAAAAATCTACACACAGATATTTATAGTAGCTTTATTCATAATTGCCAAAAGTTAGAAGCAACCACGATATTCTTCAGTAGGTCGATGGATAAGAATACTGTGACGTATCTGGATAATGGAATATTATTCAGAACAAAAGAAGGGGACCATCAAGCCATGAAAAGACTGGGAGGAACTCTAAATGCATTTTACTAGGTGAAAGAAACCAGTCTGAAAAGGCTATATTATGTATGATTCCAACTATATGGCACTTTGTAAAAGGCAAAACTATGAAGACAGCAAAAAGATCAATGCTCACTAGGGGTTAGGGAGGGGGAAGTATGAATAGGTGAAACACAGAAGAGTTTTGGGGTAGTGAAAATAGTCTGTATGATACTATACTAATGGACATATGTCATTATACATTTGTCTAAACCTATAGAATATTCAATACTAGAGTGAACCCTAACGTAAACTATGGACTCGGGCGACTATAATATGTCCACATATATTTTTCATTCATCATGACAAATGTACCTCTCTGTGGAGGAATGTTGATGAAGGTGGAGGCTGTGCATTTATAGGGGTAGGGAGTATATAGAAAATCTCTGTACCTTCATTTTAATTTTGCTGTAAACCTAAAACTGCTACTCCCCAAAAAGGGAAATTTTACTTCTTATGGGACCCAGGGCACAAATCATTAACAGCACATATCCTTATCAATACTCAATTAATTGCACTAGATTGTTGGAGATGAAATCATATTGTCTGAGATGTAATCTTTGTTGTAGTATATCTCATATCTACAATATATATCACATAGTTTGACCTGATCAATATGGAAATTTTGAATGAATGAAAGATATGAATTCCTTTTTCTGTTCAAAGCTGCTGGATAATTAAGAGCAGGATGTTATGTAATCTCTAAGTATGTTGTCTTGACATAGTCTGTTTCATGGCTACAAGCGTTCTGTGACATAAGCTATTTAGTTCACACTCTGTTGCCTGGTGAATATTTGAGAAATATAAATGCACGATAAACATTTATCAATTGAAACAAATAATGTTTACAACTGCTTTTGCTCAATTAAAATAAACAAAATAATGAACATATTTCACTTCCAAGTATTCTATTATTTGTAACTCTATTTTCATCATTTGTGATTCATTTTGTTATCCTTTAATATTATTAAGTTGCTAGTGGGGAGTCTGAGCTGAAATGCCTGCTAAGGAATATAGGACTACATTCTAATGAAACCAGCAAAAGTGACTCTCAGTGCATTTTTATCATAATTTAAGGCCTAGTTGAGGCATGATAAATGATCCTTGTCCCTGATCATTATACTATCTGAACAGTGATATGTCATTCGTGTCTTGCCATTGTACTTTTGGAACTGCCATGGGGGTAGCAAATGTGCAATAAATATTGCTCAATTAATTATATATTTCAGAAAAATTTAATGTGTTAGAATTAGTAAGCAGCAAATTTATATGTGGCTTAGAATAATACAGCAAAAACAACTTTATTGACCAGCCTTGGCTCCATTCTTTATGTTATGGTTAAAAAACAATCAGATATGTTGATTGTTTACTGTTAAATATGAAATTAGAACACAGGTTGTTCATTGATATATTCATTCCACAAGCATTTATTGAGTGATTATAATGTTTCAGGCAGTGTACTAAGTATTATAATTGACTTAAAAGACAAATTCTTCTCTGGGGGCCTTTGGAATTAATAGGAGTGACTGAAAATTTAGTGATAATTGCAATGTAGATTAAATGAAAAGAGCTCCCAAGAAAAGTTACATACAAGGTCCAACAGGGACATAGGAGATGAAACTTAAGTCATTCTGTTGGGATCAAGGAAAGGATTCATGCAAACAACATAGGTTGAGAGACAAGTAGGTATAATCTAAAGGGATATATAAAAAAAAAAGTTGAAATAACTAGACTTTGATCATGGTGCAACTTGTGTATTCAATTAAGGCATATGGATTTGAAAACAAAAGAGAATCATTAAAGTATTTTAAACAGGGAAATAATACAATAATGCAGTAATACATATTCTGTTCAGAAAAATAGTTCTGGCGCAGTGTGGAGGTTGGATTGGAGCATGAAAGGAAGAAAAGGCTGAAAGCAGAACAACAATTAAGATGCTTTTATAGATATCTAGGCAAGAAATGATAAGGAGCTGGAAATGTAAGAGAGGTAATTGATAAGGTAAATATTTAGGAGTATGAATAAGACTAAAGGTGTAAAAAGCAGAGAAAAGGAAACAGGAAAAATTTGCTTCCAGACTGTTGACAAAGTAAATAAACAGTGAAGCTATTCTAAGTGAAATTACAGGCTTGTGCTAACTTCATTGTACCTGCAATTCACTAACTCGGTGTTGATACTTCTCCAGTGTACCAGGGCAAAAGAGAAGCTTTGGGATAAATACGGCATTCGGGCCAGGCTCTCAGTTTTATTCAGCTTCAAATAATTTAAAGCATTATTTTTGTACAAACAACTTACATATGTATGAAATACAATGTATACATTTAAAACAAAAAAAAAGAGACTTCAAAGAATTTTGTAATTTGAAACAAGTGACTTAAAGCAACGGACCCTTACACAGATTTAGAGCTGTTTAATTTTCTGTGTCATTTGAGTAGTTAAGCAGAATGTGCAATTAAATATGCAAGGTAAATATGCAAGGTAATTTATCTTAGTTGCTAAGAGATTTGGTTGGCTGGTATATTTGTCACTGTTTTTTTTTTTTTTTTTCATTGTT
>NW_016809420.1:390803-395075 GCF_001698545.2 Rhinopithecus bieti
GCCAGGTGAGGGATATATTCTTCTGGTGTGCCCGTTGCTTAAAGCGCGGTATTGGGGTGGGAGTTACCCGATTTTCCAGGTGTTGTGTGTCTCAGTTCCCCTGGCTAGGAAAAGGGATTCCCTTCCCCCTTGCACTTCCCAGGTGAGGCGATGCCTCGCCCTGCTTCAGCTCTCGCTGGTCAGGCTGCAGCAGCTGACTGGCACTGATTGTCCGGCACTCCCTAGTGAGATGTCCCCAGTACCTCAGTTGAAAATGCAGAAATCACCGGTCTTCTGTGTTGCTCGCGCTGGGAGTTGGAGACTGGAGCTGTTCCTATTCGGCCATCTTGCTCCGCCCCTTTGTCACTGTTTTTAACACAACTTGCAATTTTATAGAAAGTCATATATCTGTTGTTTCTGTGTTCTAATGAGTAAGGCCTTATAGGGTTGCCAGAAAAAAATACAGGACATCTAACTATGCAATACTTTATTTTTTTGTACAGGTATGTCTAATATGAAATTCACATTTAACACACACTGTACTTTTATTTGTTATGTCTGAGAACTAATTTGTTGTTAATGGCCATTTCTTATTTAAAGACTATGAAATTATATTATATTTTAAAACATCTTATCTGTTTGAATTTCAGCTGCCATTATTAGGTTTTATTTTAATGAATCACTTTTAAAAATCACTTTAAAATTTATTATCTATTTTATAGTAGCAACTGGTATGTCATAGTTTTATAAACTTGAGTGTTTACATTAGCTTTCCAAATTACAACCACTTTGTGCCCTCTGATTTTGCATAAATTGAGAAAATCTAATTTTCATTTAATTAATTTTTAACCCATATTCTCACTTATAGGAATCCCTAAGGAAATTCACATAGTCCACACACTCAACCTTGATGGCCTGGTTCCTTGAAACTAATTTCTAGTCCACTTCTCTGATAAGCCACTCATGTGCTAAAGATAAAATTTAGCAATTCTAATAGTCATCGTAGCAGTGCTCCACAATTGTAGTAGAAGAAAAAAAATAAAAAAATCTATGTTCAGGATGCTAATGTTCTTCCTTAACCATTTCATCCTAATATTAGACAAAATGCTCCCTATTCTTTTCAGCTAAAACAAATTATGAACACAAACCATTCTTATAATTTACAGCTGAGTATGTGTTACAGCTATAATTTTTAAAATAAGAGTTACTATAGTTTTAACCAAAAGAAAATGGAACTCTAATACTGAGAATAACGTTTAATGGTTAGTACGCATGAAGATTCCAACAGATTATATATCGATTCAGATTAAGCTTCTATTCCTTCATTGTCTTGAGAAGTGTACTGCATATAACATCAATAAATATATTACATTTCCTTAATTCTAAGATTTTGACTGTGTTTGGTACATCATATGTTTAAAAGTTACACCCTTAAAAATATGTATAATAACTGTGCCCACATGAAAAACACACACAAATTGCAAGACATGCCTTGGCCTAGAAATGTAAAAACCTGAAATAAAATATATGTTTTAGAATTGAGAACACAAAATATCATTTACACAATCTATCCCACGATAAATGTTTTTCACTGAACTTATGAATAAATAAAACAAGATAGTGTGGAAGAGATATGTGTTAGGAGGGAGATAATCTATTGTTCTTTGCTTAACTCCAGTGATCTAAACAGTAACTTTTCTTCCCCTCTTTCCCCTTTCCCCCAGTTCCCCTAATTCCACACAGGGACCGGTTGCTATTCTAAATAGTCCAACTCAGGAACGTTTACTGTGCTGTGATTGCTAATGGATGTATCCCTATTTTGGTATTATTTTATCTGTGGATTCCTGTTCCACAAATCACATGCATCCCTGTGTCTCTGATGTTATATCATCTAATAGTATGTAGATACTTAACGGTAACAGTAATTAGAACTTCCTATAATATCAAGTTCCTTTATCAGAATAATCGTAATTATTAATTACAATAGACTCAGAAGCAGAAACAGAAAGTCAAAATAATAATAGAATATCTATAATATCTGAAATATGCTACTATATGCTATAAGGAATGCAGTAAAAACTAAAATATTCTTTCTGCCTTAAGCTGGTAATTGTGATGGAGACATAACATGCAAATGTGAACTCAAATCTTTTCAACCTTAGTTAGCAAATTGAGGTACAAAAATAATTGGGCACTACAATTAAAAATGATATTTCAGAAAATGAAATTTGTCAGTATGATCTGTCATGGACATGGAAAGATTCATGGAGAGTTTAAATAATATGGAAGATTTGATGGGCAAAGAAAAGGATAAATTTACAGGTGTGGATATAAGATAGCATAAAATTATCTGGAAGACACTGAGTAGAATTATTAGCTTCTGTCAGAAGCATAAGAAATACGAAATGTGTATAGAATCCTGAATCCATCTAAAGTGCTTAATATTGAATTCTATAAGTTGAAGGACTAGGCAACTAAGACATTGTGGCTGAAGCAGTAATTTGGTGACACTAGGGTGCTATCATTATTTATCTGCTAGTATTATACAAAGTGAATTAGAGGGACTCTGCTAGGTATCAGAAAACGAGAAGCAATGGGCCTATTGGAAAACTACTATAATTGCTCAATAATGCAGTAATAACTATGATGTTCACAATAAAAATGTAAACAGAGGAAAAAAGTGATAGAAAACTGTGGAAGAATTAAATTGTAGCAATGGATTATTTATAGGGTATATAAAAGGAAGAAAAGTGACTGAGTTTTTGTGCATAAGAGACTGAGAGAATGGTGATTCATCAGCAGAGAGATAGGGAGGTCAAAATATAAAGTTTGATGGTAGTAAGCTGTTAAGTATGAAAATAGTTTTAGACTCTATATTGGTTGACAGGGGCTATGGTAATGGAAAAGTAGGTGATTTGAAATGTGAGATAATTGGAAACACAATGGGAATTAAGGATAAGCTGAATATGAGTTTAGAAAGTGTTTGTATAAAGATGGGGAAAATTAAATATATGAAAGTAAATTAGGTTGATATTCTCTACTCACTGACAGAAAAATTTTAACAAGATCCTTCTGGGTGGAAAAGTATCCTCTTTTAAAAAATTCGCATCTATAGACTACTTCATCCACCTACTCTGGAATACACATTCTTTCAAAACCATATAGAATATTCACCAAGGTATAGAATATTCACCAAGGTATAGAACACATTCTGGGTCTAAATTAAGGTATAACACACACCTTAACAAATTTAAAAGAATAGAAACCATACAATGTCTGTTCTCAGAGCACAATAGAATTAAATTAGAAATCAATAACAAAAAGATACCTCGAAAATCTGCAGACGCTGGGAGATTAAAGACCCCACTGTTAAATAACAATGTAGGTCAAAAAAGAACATTCCTTAGATCCCTTTTTGGTATGTTATTACATAGTGGTACTCATATAATCATGATCATTTTTATCTCTCTGGGATCCTTTATTCCAATAACTTTTGATACTCATAATTAGGAAATGACTTAAGAAATGTCTTTTTTGGTGACAAATTGGCTTTAATTGAAAATGCATGATAGAAAATCAATTCAATAATGCTTTTACACTGTGTATATTAAAGATAACCTTTGCTCCCAATACAGTTATATAAGACCAGTTGTTCTTCAGTCATTATAACATGATTTCCTTAATGAGATGGTTTTACTTTCACTTCAAAATGAAATACAAATTATTTCATTGTGCTCTTCTTAGGTCCATTTAAATTCTAAAGAGCATAATGCTTATTAATGACAAATGAAGAAAGCAATGGGTAATATTCTCTCATCCTTCCTTCCTGATTCTGAACATAATTATGCTTTTAACTTGGAGACTAGGCATATTTTAAAAATGTTCACCATGTTATATTTATAGGTTGAACTGTACACTTATTTTCCATTGTGAATAAAATAACTACCGTTTGAATTAGACTTTTCAATCTTAAAAACATTTATATTACTATTATTGATTTAAACATTATGAATTTCAAGATGTCATCTTTCCCAGTTAGTGAGATTTGTGGTGTACCCTTTCCCAAGTTTAATGACTACCATTGCAAAGGAGATGACTGCTATTACGAAGTTTTAAAACGGCCTATTTTCTCATAGTTAAATGCTGTGTCAACAAAGCTTAGCAGGGTAATGAGTATTCATGAAAATATTTTTCAATCAAAAATTTGATTTTATTGAATGACAAAAATATACTTCATATAAATAAAAACAATAGAAAACTTTATTCAAAACAAAAACAATTTTAAACATTTTT
>NW_016809420.1:396747-399613 GCF_001698545.2 Rhinopithecus bieti
GCGGGAGAAACTTAGGCCCCACGGGAAAAGCTTTGGGCGCCCGCGGGAAGGGTTTGTAAATAAAGAACCCGGGAATGTGCCCTCTTGTCTCCGCTTTGCTGAGATCAAGCAACAGAGGTCGGCTAATTCCGGGCCTCATGGCTCCGGACACTATGTGACTTTTTTATTTTGCTGTGCAGAAGATTTTTAGTTTAATTACATCTCACTTGTCTATTTTCATTTTGGTTTAATTTGCTTTTGGGGTCTTAGTTGTAAATTCTTTGCCTAGGCCAATGTCTAGAAGAGTTTTTCCTAATTTTTTTTTTTTTCCTAGAAATTTTATGGTTTCAGGTTCTACATGTAAGTCTTTCGTTCATCTTGAGTTAAACTTTTGATATGTTGAGAGACAGATAGGGACCCAGTTTTATTCTTCTTCATGTAGCTATCTAATTTTCCTGGGATTTATTAAATAGGGTGTCCTTTCCCCAGTGTATGTTTTTATCTGCTTTGTGGAAGATCAGGCAGTTGTTGTAAGTATTTGGCTTTATTTCTGGATTCTCTATTCTGTTCCATTGGTCTATGTGTCTACTACAGCATTGCACTATAATTTGAAGTTAAGCAACATGATGCCCCAAGCTTTCTTCTTCCTCCTTGGAATTGTTTTGACTATTCAGGCTCTTATCTAGTTCCATAAGAATTTTAGGATTTTTTTCTAATTCTGTGAAAAATGACATTGGTATTTTGATAGGAATTGCATTGAATCTGTAGATTGCTTTGGGCTGTATGGCCATTTTCACAAAGTAAATTATTCCATTCGGTGAGTGTGGGATGTTTTTCCATTTGTTTGTGTTACTTATGATTTACATCACCAGCATTTTGTAGTTCCTTTTATAGAAATGTTTCACCTCCTTGGCTAAGTATATTCACAGGTATTTTATTTTTATTGTAGCTATTGTAAATTGGATTGATTTCTTCATTTGATTCTTACTTGATAGTCATTGATGTATAGCAGTACTACTGACTTATATACATTAATTTTGTAACCTGCAACTTTACTGAATTCATTTATTCAAACTAGGAGTCTTTTGAAGAACTCTTTAGGGTTTTCTAGGTATAAGGTTATATTATCAGCAAACAGAGTTTGACTTCCTCTTTTCCAATTTGGATGCCCTTTCTTTCTTACTCTTGCCTTACTGCTCTGGCTAGAACTTCCATTTCTTGTTAATAGAAGTGGTAACAGTGGGCACCCTTGGCTTTTTCCGGTTCTGAGGGGGGATGTTTTCAACTTTTCCCCATTCAGTACAATGTTGACTGTGCATTTGTGATATATGTCTTTTATTATTTTGAAGTATATTCCTACTATGCCTAGTTTTTTGAGTTGTTTGTCATAAAGACATGTTGGATATTGTTGACTACTTTTCCTGCATCCAATGAAATGATCATATATTTTTTGTTTTTGATTCTGTTTATGTAGTGAATCACATTTTTTGACTTGGATATATTGAATCATGCTTGCATCCTTGCATCCCTGGTATTCACCTTGTGGTGAATTATCTCTTTGATGTGTTGTTGGATTTGGTTTGCCTGTATTTTATTGAGGGTATTTGCATCTGTGTTCATCAGAGATATTGGTCCATAGACTTATTTTCTGTTGTTGCATCCTTTTCTGGCTTTGGTATCAGGGTAATCTTGGCTTTATAGAATGAATCAGAAAGGAATTTCATCCTTCTTGATTTTGGAATAGTTTTAGTAGTATTGGTATCAGGTTTTCTTTAATCATCTGGTAGAATTATCTCTGAATCCATCTGGTCCTGGGCTTCGCTGTTGTTGTTGGAAGATTTTTTATTCTCAGTTCAATCTCACTTCTCATTATCGATCTGCTGTGGATTTCCATATCTTTGTGATTCAAACTTGAATGGTTGTATGCCTCCAGGATTTTATCCATATGCTGATTTTCTAGTTTGTGTTCATTGAAGTGGTCATAGTAGTCTTCGATGAGCTTTTGTTTTTCTGTGTTATCAATAATAATGTCCCCATTTTCATTTTTGATTGAGCTTATTTGAATCCCCTTTTTTCTTCATGGTTAATCTAGCTATTGGTCTATCAATTGTGTTTATCTTGTTAAACAACTAACATTTTATTTCATTTATCATTTTATTTATTTATTTATTTTGGTTTCAATTTAGTCCTACTCTAATCTTTCCTTCTTTTCTTCCGCTAACTTTGAATTTGCTTTGTTCTTGTTTCTCTAATTCCTTGAGGTGTGATGTTAGGTCATCAATTTGTGATCTTTCTGTCTTTTTGATGTAGATATTTTAGTGCTATTAATTTCCCTCTTAGTAATGCTTTTGCCATATCCCAGAAATTTTGATAGCTTGTGTTAGTCTTATTCATTTCAAAAAAATATTAATTTTTATCTTGATTTCATTATTTACCCAAAGATCATTCAGGAGCAGGTTGTTTAATTTTCATGTATTTGCATTGAGTCTTAAGAGTTCCTCTTGGAATGGATTTGTAGTTTTATTCCACTGTGGTCTGAGAAGAAAATATGATTTTCATTTTTGTGTGTGTGTGATTTATTGAGACTTCTTTACAGAGACCTTATTTCTGAACTCTCTGTCCTGCTCCATTGGTCTATCACATGGTGTATCTTGAAAAATGTTTCATTCGCTGATAGAAAGCATGTATATCCTGCAGTTTTAGGGGAGAATGTTCAGTAAACGTCTGTTAGTTCTAGCATCTATTTGTTCTAGAGCCCAGAACAAATGTCTATTTGTTCTAGAGTCCAGTTTACGTCCAGTGTTTCTATATGCCTTTTGCCTTGATGATCTGTCTAGGGCTGTCAATGGAGTGTTGAAATATCCCACTGCTTTTATTATTATTATTA
>NW_016809420.1:399631-400996 GCF_001698545.2 Rhinopithecus bieti
TTCAAAACAAAACAATTTTAAACATTTTATTTGGGTAAAGTATTATTTAGCTTAAAATGCCTTTCAATTCATATAGGATTTTCTATTATTTTCTGTGAGTATATCATTGTCAACAAATTATTTTAAATAATTGTTTCTAAGATGTATACAGATTCATTGAAAAGGAGGGATCCATATGACAAATTTGCAGTATAGCCAAGCATAAATGCCTTAATTTAGACATAGAAGTGTGGCCTCTACCTTTACACTAATGTTGTGAAACTGTTTTTATTTCAATAGATATAGGGGTACAAGTGATTTTTTTATTACATGGATTAACTCTATGTTGGTAAAGTCTGGACTTTTAGTGTACCTGTCATCTGAATTGTGTCCATTGTATCCAAGAAGTAGTTTTTCATCGCTCTCCACTGCACCCGGAGTTTCCCTTGTCCATTATACCACTCTGTATGCTCCTGTATACCAGTAATGTAGCTCCCTCTAACAAGTGAGAACATGCAGTATTTGGTTTTCCATTCCTGAGATACTTCACTTAGGATAATGGCCTTCAGAGTCCCATGCAAATTGCTGCAAGAAATGTTATTTTGTTCTTTTTAATAGCTGAGTAGTATTTCATGGTATATATACATATACCATATGGCTCATTCCATAGCTTTGTAATTGTGAATTGTGCTGTGATAAAAATATAAACGCAGGTGTCTTTTGATATGACAATTTCTTTTGGGCATACATCCAGTAGTGGGACTGCTGGATCAAATGGTAGATCTACTTTTAGTTCTTTGAGAAATCTCCATGCCGTTTTCCATAGAGGTTGTACTAATTTACGTTTCTACCAATAGTGTGTAAGCATTCCCTTTTCATGGCATCCATGCCAACATCCATTATTTTTTGACATTTCACTCATAGCTGTTCTGTATGGGGTCACGTGGTAACTCATTGTGGTTTTAACTTGCATTTCCCTGATGATTAGTAATGAGCATTTTTTCATGTTTGTTGGCCATTTGTGTATCTTCTTTTGAAAAATTTCTATTCATGTTGTTGGACCACTTTTTAATAGGATTATTGTTTTTTGTTGCTGATTTTAGTTTTTTGTAGATTTTGGATATTAGTTCTTTGTCGAATAAATAGTTTGCAAATATTTTCTCCCATTCTGTTGGTTGTCTATTCACTACGTTGTCCCGACCTGCAGGACAGTGGAAGGGGCCCTGGAAGGGGGAGTGGGAATGGAGGAGACAAGAAAACACAAGAAATGGAGACAAGACAAATAGCCTGATCAAGTCTCGTTTATTGAATGTAGGGTCATGCCTTATATAGGCTGGCAGGGGAAGAGGTTGGGCCAGGGCGGTGACGGGGGGGGGCCCCGCAGGT
>NW_016809420.1:404323-407542 GCF_001698545.2 Rhinopithecus bieti
ACCAACAGTGTAAAAGTGTTCCTATTTCTTCACAGCCTTGCCAGCATCTGTTGTTTCTTGACTTTTTAATAATTGCTATTCTGACTGGCATGAGATGGTATCTTACTGTAGTTTTTATTTGCATTACTCGAGTGTTCAGTGATGTTGAGCTTTTCATGTTTGTTGGCTGCATAAATGTCTTCTTTTGAGAAGTGTCTGTTCGTATCCTTTGCCCACTTTTTAATGGGCATTTTGTTTTTTTCTTGTAAATTTGTTTAAGTTCTTTGTAGATTCTGGATATTAGACCTTTGTCAGGTGGGTAGATTGCAAAATTTTTCTCCCATTCTATAGGTTGCCTGTTCACTCTGATGATAGTTTCTTTTGATGTGCAGAAGCTCTTTAGTTTAATTTGATCCCATTTGTCAATTTTGACTTTTGTTGCAATTGCTTTTGGTGTTTTAATCATGATGTCTTTGCTCATGCCTATGTCCTGAATGGTATTGCCTAAGTTTTCTTCTAGAGTTTTTATGATTTGGGGTTTTACATTTAGGTCTTCAATTCATCCTAAGTTAATTTTTATGAAGATGAAAGGAAGGGGTCCAGTTTCAGTTTTCTGTATATGGATAGCCATTTTCCTAGCACCATTTATTGGATAGAAAAATCTTTCCCCATTGCTTGTTTTTGTCAGGTTTGTTGAAGATCAGATGGTTGTAGATGTGTGGTGTTATAGTTGAGGTCTCTCTTCTATTCCATTGGTTTATGTCTGTTTTGATACCATTACCATGCTGTTTTCGTTACTGTAGCCTTGTAGTATAGTTTGAAGTCAAGTAGTGTGATGCCTCCAGCTTTGATCTTTTTGCTTGGAATTGTCTTGGCTATATGGGCTCTTTTTTGGTTCCATATGAAATTTAAAGTAGATTTTTATAATTCTGTGAAGAATGTCAATGGTAGTTTGATGGGAATAGCATTGAATCTATAAATTACCTTGGGCAGTATGGCCATTTTCACGATATTGATTTATCCTATCCATAAGCATGGCATATTTTTCCATTTGTTTGCATCCTCTCTTATTTCCTTGAGCAGGGGTATGTAATTCTCCTTGAAGAGGTCCTTCACATCCTTTCTTAGCTCTATTCCTAGGTATCTCATTCTCCCTGTAGCATCTGTGAATGAGAGTTCATTCATGATTTGGCTTTCTGCTTGTCTTTTGTTGGTGTTTAGGAATGCTTGTGATTTTTGCACATTGATTTTGTGTCCTGATGCTTTGCTGAAGTTGCTTATGAGCTTCAGGAGTTTTTGGGCAGAGACAATGGAGTTTTCTAAATATAGAACATCATCTGCAAACAGAGACAATTTGATTTCCTCTCTTCCTATTTGAATGTCCTTTATTTCTTTCTCTTGCCTGATTTCCCTGGCCAGAAATTCCAATACTATGTTGAGTAGGAGTGGTAAGGGAGGGCATCCTTGTCTTGTACAGTTTTCAAAGGGAGTGCTTATAGCTTTTGCTCATTCAATGTGATATTGGCCGTGGGTTTGTCATAACTGGCTCTTATTATTTTGAGATATCTTCCATCAATATCTAGTGCATTGAGAGTTTCTAACGTGAAGGGATGTTGAATTTTATCAAAGGGCTTTTCTGCATCTATTGAGAGAATCATTTGATATTTGTCATTTGATCTGTTTATGTGATAGATTACGTTTATTGATTTGCATATGTTGAATGCGCCTTGCATCTCATGGATGAAGCCGACTTGATGGTGGTGGATAAGTTTTTTGATGTGCTACTGGATCAATTTGCCAGTATTTTACTGAGGATTTTTGCATTGATGTTCATCAGGGATATTGGCCTGAAGTTTTCTTTTTCTTGTGTCTCTGCCAGGTTTTGGTATCAGAATGATGCTGGTTTCATAAAATGAGTTAGGGAGGATTCTCTTCCTTTCAATTGTTTGGAGTAGTTTCAGAAGGATGGTACCATCTCCTCTTTGTACCTCTGATAGAATTTTGCTGTGTATCTATCTGATTCTGAGATTTTTGTAGTTGGTAGGCTATTAATTACTGCCTCAATTTCAGAACTTTTTATTGGTGTATTCGGGGATTTGATTTCTTCCCAGTTTAGTCTTGGCAGGGAGTATGTGTCCAAGAATTTAAACATTTTTTCTAGATTTTCTAGTTTATTTGCATAGAGGTGTTTACAGTATTCTCTGATGGTAGTTTTTATTTCTGTGGGGTCATGGTGATATACCCTTTATCATTTTTTATTGTCTATTTGATTCTTCTCTCTTTTCTTCTTTATTAGTCTAACTAGTGGTCTGTAATTTTGTTAATTGTTTCAAAAAACCACTTCCTGGATTCATTGATTTTTTGATTTTTTTTGTGTGTTTTTATCTCCTTCAATTCTGCTCTGCTCTTAGTTATTTCTTTTCTTCTGCTAGCTTTTGGATTAGTTTGCTCTTGCTTCTCTGGCTGTTTTAATTGTGATGTTAGGGTATCAAATTGAGATCTTTCTAGCTTTCAGATGTGAGAATTTAGTGCTATACATTTCCGTCTTAACATTGCCTTAGCTGTGTTGAGAGATGGTGCTGTACATTTCCCTCTTAATACTGCCTTAGCTGTGTCCCAGAGATTCTGGTACTTTGTCTCTTTGTTCTTACTGGTTTCAAAAAACTCCTTGATTTCTGCCTTAATTTCATTATTTACCCAGTTGTCATTCAGAAACAGATTGTTCAATTTCCATGTACTCATGTGGTTTTGAGTGAGTTTCTGAATCTTAAGTTCTAATTTGATTTCACTGTGGTCTGAGAGGCTGTTTGTTATGATTTCAGTTCTTTTACATTTGATGAGGAATGTTTTACTTCCAATTATGTGGTCAATTTTAGAATAAATGCCTTCTGGCACTGAGAAGCATGTATATTCTTTTGATTCGTGGTGCAGAGTTTTGTGGATGCCTATTAGGTCCACTTGATCCGGAGCTGAGTTCAAGTCCTGGATATCCTTGTTAATAATTTTCTGCCTCATTGATCTGTCTAATATTGACAGTGGAATGTTAAAGTTTTCTGCTATTATTATGTCAGAGTTGAAGTCTTTTTGTAGTTCTCTAAGATATTGTTTTATGCATCCAAGTGCTGTTGTATTGGGTGCATACATGTTTAGAACAGTTAGCACTTCTTGTTGAGTCAATCCTTTTACTATTATTTAATGCCCTTTTTTTTTTTTTTTTTTTTTTTTTTTTTTTTTTTTTTA
>NW_016809420.1:409258-414195 GCF_001698545.2 Rhinopithecus bieti
TTTTTTTTTTTTTTTTTTTGCTTCCATTTGCTTCATAAATTTTCCTCCATCAGTTTATTTTGAGTCTATGTGTTTCTGCACTTGAGATGGATCTCCTGAATACAGTGCACTGAGGGGTCTTGCCTCTTTATCCAATTTGCCAGTTTGTGACTTTTAATTGGGGCATTTAGCCCATTTACATTTAAGGTTAGTATTATTATGTGTGAATTTGTTCCTGTCATTATGATGCTAGCTGGTTATTCTGCACATTAGTTGATGCAGATTCTTCATAGTGTCATTGGTCTTTATATTTTGGCTTGTTTTTGCAGTGTCCGGTACTGGTTTTTCCTATTTATATTTACTGCTTCATTCAGGAGCTCTTGCAAGGCAGGCCTGGTGTTGACGAAATCCCTCAGCATTTGCTTGTCTGGAAAGGATTTTATTTCTCTGTCACTTATGAAGTTTAGTTTGGCTGGATATGTAATTCTGGGTTGAAAATTCTTTTCTTTAAGAATGTTGAATATTGGCCTCCACTCTGATCTGGTTTGTAGGGTTTCTGCTGAAAGATCCGCTGTCAGTCTGATTGGCTTCCTTTTGTATGTGATCTGACCTTTCTCTCTGGCTGCGCTTAACATTTTTTTCCCACCATTTTGACCTTGGAGAATCTGATGATTATATGTCTTGGTGTTAATCTTCTTGTGTAGTATCATAGGGATGTTCTCTGTATTTCCTGAATCTGAATGTTGGCCTGTTTTGCTAAGTTGGAGAAGTTCTCCTGGATAATATCCTGAAGTGTGTTTTCCAGTTCATTTCTCCCTGTCTCCTTCAGGCATTCCAATCATTCGTAGGTTCAGTCTTTTTACATAGTCCCATATTTCTTGGAGGCTTTGTTTTTTCCTTTTCATTCTTTTTTTCTCTAATCTTGTACACGTGCTTTATTTCAGCAAGGTGGTTTTCAAACTCATATCCTTTCTCTCCCTTGGTTGATTCGGCTATTGATACTTGTGTATGATTCACGAAGTTCTAATGCTTTGTTTTTAATCTCCTTTGCGTCATTTATTTCCTCTCTAAACTGGTTATTCTATCTAGTTAGCAGATCTTCTAACCTTTTATGAAGGTTGTCAGCTTCTTTGCATTGGGTTAGAACTTGCTTCTATAGCTCAGAGGAATTTGTTATTACCTATCTTCTGAAGCCTGCTTCTGTCAGTTTGTCCAACTGATCCTACGTCCAGTTCTGCACCCTTGCTGAAGTGGCACTCTGGCCTTTTGGATTTTCAGTGTTTTTTAATTGATTTTTTCTTATCTTTATGAGTTTGTCTCATTTTGATCTTTGAGGCTGATGACCCTTGGATGGGTTTTTTGATGCTATTGCTGTTGCTTTCTGTTTGTTTTTCTTTAAATGGTCAAGTCCTTGTTTTGTAGGACTGATGCAGTTTGCTGGGGGTTTACTTCAGGTCCTATTCATCTGGTTTGCTCTCACACCTGGTGATGTCACTCAAAGAGGCTGGAGAACAGTAAAGATGGAAGCCTGCTCCTTCCTCTGGGTTCTCTGAACTCAAGAGGCACCAACCTGATGCCAGTAGGATTGCTCCTGTATAGGGTTCCTGACAACCCCTGTTGGAAGGTCTCACCCAGCTGGGTGACATGGGGAACAGGACCCGTTTAATGAAGCACTTTGAGTGTCCCTTGGTGAAGAGGGTGTGCTTCGCTGAAGGGAAAACCCACTTGTCTGGGCTGCCTGGATTCCTCAGAACTATCAGGAGGAAAGGCTAAGTCTCCTGGTCCGCAGAGACTGCGGCCACCTGTCCGCCAAGGGTCTCAGGCCCAGGTAGATTAGAGTTCTGTCCCTGCGCACCTGGCTGGAGTCATTGGAGTTCCTCCAGGGCAGCCCTGTCCAGTAAGGAGGGATGGGTCAGGGTCAGGCCTGAAGAGGAGCTCTGACTGCAGTCTTCCACAGCTGGTGTGTTGGGCTGTGGGGAACACCTCTTACGACCAAACCGTCCAGCCTCTCCAGCTCCAACAGGGGAAAAGCGTGGCCTGGAACTATAGAGATGGCTGCCACCCTTCCCCCTGCTCAGGGAGCTTAGTGTGTTAGGCAGTTGTGAGTCTGTTTTTGCTGCTGCCCCTCCCTCCCGCAAGGAGCTCAAAGGGCTTAGATAGCAGGCAGTCACAGCTATGGTGCTGGTTGCCCCTCCACCCAGGAACTAAGCAGGCTTAAGCAGATTCTAGCTGAGAGACTGTTGAGAATCTGCAGGGCTCCAGGGTTGAGACTGTAGGCTCTGGTGGCACAGGTTCACAAGTAGCATCTTCCAATCCGTGGGTTGCACAGTTCCTTGGAAAAATCTCAGTTTCTCTGGCTGGGTAGCATGCTCACTCACTGCCTCCCCTGGCGGGGGGTGGGCCTCCATTGCCTCGTGTGGCTCTCAAGTGGGCCATGGCGCCACACTGCTCTTTCTTCCTCTCCATGGGTCATGCCAGTGGCCTAGTCACTTCTGATCAGAGAACCTAAATACTCTGTTGCTGGTGCAGCATTCACATGCTGTTATGGTTCTTTTTGATGGGAGCCTCCAATTGCTGTTGCTTCTAGTTGGCAATCCCCCATCACTATTATTGTATTGCTGTCAACGTGTTTTCTTAGGTCTAGTAGTGTTCGTTTTGCGAATGTAGGAGCTTCAGTTTTAGATTAATATATATTTATAATTATTACAACTTTTTGTTGACTTGATTCCTTTATCATTACATAATGACATTCTTTTTCTTTTTTTTTACTATTGTTAATTCAAAGTCTTTTTTTTTTTTCTGATATAAGAATAGCTACTGGTGCTTGATTTTGGTTTCAATTCGTATGGAATATTTTTTTCTACCTCTTTACCTTGAGTCTATTAAGAATCTTCGTGAATTAGGTAGTGGATATTTGAATTGTATTTTGATGGCAGCAAATATTTGACGACAGCAGATATCTGAATTGTATTTTTTAAATTCACTCTGCCAATCTATATGATTTAAGTCGGGCATTAATTCATTTATATTTAAAGTTGATTTTGATATGTCTACTACTGTTCCAGTCATCACGCTAATTGTTATCAGGTTGATCAGGTTGCTTTGTATTCTCTTTTGTGTTACTGTTTTATAAACACTGTGAGTTTTATACTTTTGAGTATTCCTAGATGGCTGGGTATCAACCTCTCATTTCAATATTAGAACTCCTTTGAGTATTTCTTGTAGGGCAAGTCTAGTGGTGACAAATTCCTTCAGCATCTGCTTCTCTGAGGAAGAATTTATTTCTCATTCATTTATGAAACATAGCTTTTCAGGATACAGAATTCATGGCTGACAGTTATTCTCTCTGAGAAGACTAAAGATAGAATTCCAATTTCTTTTGGCTGGTAATATTTCTGCTGAGAAGTCTGCTATTAGTCTGATAGTTTTTCTTTTGCAAGTTATTTGATGCTGTTGTCTCACTACTCGTAGAATCCTTTACTTTCTGTTGACTTTAAATAGCCTATTGACTGCTGACTTTATTCCATAGTGACATCCTTTTTGCAATGAATCTGCCAGGAGTTCTTTGGGTTTCTTGTATCTAGATATCTAAATCTTTTGCATGACACAGGAAGTTTTCCTTAAGTATTCCCTCAAATAGGTTTTCCAAACATTTTGCTTTTTCTACTTCCTCCTCAAAAATAACTATGATTCTTAGGCTTAGATGTCTTACATAATACTATGTTTCTTAGAGATTTAGGTTATTTCTTTTAATTTTTCTTTATTTTTATCTGATTAGATTAATTCAAAAGTTTTGTTTTGTTTTGAGATGGAATCTTGCTCTTTCACCAGGCTGGAGTGCAGTGGTGTGATCTCTGCTCACTGCAACCTCCAGGTCCTGGGTTCAAGCCATTCTTCTGCCTCAGCCTCCCGAGTAGTTGGAACTACAGGCATGTGCTACCACATCCAGCTAATTTTGGTAGTTTTAGTAGATACAGGGTTTCACCATATTGGCCAGGATGGTCTCAATCTCTTGACCTCATGATCCGCTTGCCTCAGCTTCCCAAAGTACTGGGATTACAGGCATGAGCCTCCATGCCTGGTCCAAAAGTATTTTCTTACAGCTGTGAAAGTATTTCTTATGCCTGGTCTACTCTATTGCTAAATTTTCCACTGCACTTCATAATTCCCCAAATGAGTCTTTCATTTCCAGAAGTTCTGTTTCTTTTGGTTTATTTTAACTATCTGTTTTTTTAGAAATTTTAATTCATATCCTGAATATTTTAAATTTCTTTATGTTAGTTTTAATATGTTTCATGCATCTCATGGAGCACCTTTATAATCAATATTTTGAATTCTTTAGTGTTTCAAAGATTTCATTTTGGTTTGGATCTATTGCCAGAATTAGTGTGATTCTCTGGTGATGTAAAACTCTGTTATTTCATATTGCCTAGAATTATTTTTCTGTTTTGTTTTTTCTTGTCTAAATAGGCTATTACTAGTTATTATTTTTTGATTTATTTTTGATTGAATTGGGCTTTTCTCCCCACCAAGGATATAGCTATAATGTTTATTACTGCCTAACTTTGGTTATGGATGCTTTAGTAGCAGAGACTCTCTGTGAATATCTTGGTTATAGAGAAACTATGTCCAATGGCTTTCTCGGATGCTGCTCATAGTTGTGATATACTGAGTGTGTGTATTTGTCAGGGTTCTCCAGAGGGACAGAACTAACAGGATATATGTGTGTATGAAAGGTAGTTTATTAGAGAGAATTGGCTCACTCAATCACTAGGTGAAGTCCCATCATGATAGGCCTTCTGCTCACTGGGGAAGAAAGAAGCCACTAGTGGTTCACTCCAAGTTCAAAAGCCTCAAAAGTGGGGAAGCCAAAGGTGCAGTCTTCAGTATGTGTCAATTTATTCTATACACACACACACACACACACACAAGTATTTATATATATATATATATATATA
>NW_016809420.1:416639-420469 GCF_001698545.2 Rhinopithecus bieti
ATAATATATATTTATATTTTGGAGAGCATATATTTAATAATGAGATTACTCAAATGGTAATTCTGATTTAAGTTCTTTGAGAAATCACCACACTGCTTTTCACAGTGGCCAAAGTAACTTACACTCGCACCAGCAGTGTATAAGCATTTTCTTTTCTCTGTAACCTTGCCAGCATCTGTTATTTTTTGACATTTTAATAGTAGTCATTCTGATTGGCATGAGGTGGTATCTCACTGTGGTTTTGATTTGCATTTTTCTAATTATCAATAATGTTGAGCTTTTTTTCATATGTTTGTTGGCAGCAAATATATCTTCTTTTGAAAAGATATCTTCATGGTCTTTGCCCACTTTTTAAAGGGACCATTTATGTTTGCTAGTAAATTTGTTTAACTTCATTATAGATTCTGGATATTAAACCTTTGTCAGATGCATAGTTTGCAAATATTTTCTCCCATTCTGCAGGTTTTCTGTTCATTCTGTACATAGTTTCTTTTGCTGTACAGAAGCTCTTTAGTTTGTTTAATTGGATCCCATTTGTCAATTTCTGTTTTAGTTGCAATTGCTTTTGGCATTTTTGTCATGAAATTATTGCCAAATCCTATGTCCAGAATTGTATTTTGAAGGTTTATATAGTTTTAGGTTTCATGTTTATGTCTTAAATCTATTTCAAGTTGATTTTATTTTATTATTTATTTATTTTAATTTTATTTTTTATTTTTGAGACAGTGTCTTCCTCTGTTGCCCAGGCTGGAGTACAGTGGCACAACCTGGGCTCACTGCAACCTCTGCCTCCCTCGTTCAAGAAATTTTCCTGCCTCAGCCTCCCAAGTAGCTGGGACTACAGACACATGCCTCCATGCTTGGTTAATTTTTTGTATTTTAGTAGAGACAGGGTTTCACCATGTTATCCAGGCTGGTCCAGAACTCGTGAGCTCAGGCAATCCACCCACCTCAGCTTCCCAAAGTTCTAGGATTACAGGCATGAGCCATAGTGCCCAGCCTCAAGTTGATTTTTACATGATGGATAAGGTAGAGGTCCCGGCTTGATCTTCTGAATATGGCTAGCCATATTCAGAATAGGAAGTCCTTTCCCCATTGCTTGTTTCTGTCAGGTTTGTCAAAGATCAGATGGTTGTAGATGTGCAGCCTTATTTCTGGGTTCTCTATTTTGTTCCATTTCTCTATGTGTCTGTTTTTATACCAATACTATGCTGTTTGAGTTACTGTAGCCCTGTAGTATAATTTGAAGTCAGCTAATGTGATGCTTCTAGCTTTGTTCTTTTGCTTAAGATTGCCTTGTCTATTTGGGCTCCTCTTAGGTTCCATAAACATTTTTTAATAGTTTTTTTTTTTTTAATTTTCATAATTTTGTAAAGAATGTCATTGGTAGTTTGATAGGAATAACACTGAATCTGTAATATTACTTTTGGCAGTATGGTCATTTTAATAATATTGATTTTTCCTATCCATGAACATAGAATGTTTTTCTATTTGTTTGTGTCATCTCTGATTTATTTGAGCAGTGTTTTCCAATTCTCGTAAAAATCTTTCTCCTCCTTGTTTAGCTGTATTCCTAGGGATTTTATTGTTTTTGTGGGAATCGTGAGTGGGATTGTGTTCCTGATTTGGCTCTCAGCTTGTATGTTTTTGGTGTATTGAAGTGCTACTGATTTTTGCATATTGATTTTCTATCTTAAAACTGCTGAAGTTGTTTATCAGCTTTAGGAGCATTTGGGCTGAGACTATGGGGTTTTCTAGACAGAGAATTATGTCACCTGTAAACTGGGATAATTTGACTTCTTCTCTTCTTATTTGGATGTCTTTTATTTCTTTCTCTTGCCTGATTGTTCTGGCCAGGACTTCCAATACTGTGTTGAATAGGAGTGGTAAGAGAGGGTTTTCTTGTCTTGTTACAGGCAACTAATCAATAAGCACATTTAACCTTTCAGCTACAGTTGATAATAAATAATATAGTTATTCTAAATTTTTAAAATTATTTATCTATATGTTTTTATTTACATAATCCAAAGGTTCTATAGAGTAGTATGAGTATTTAAATATATAATACATTAATTAGTTTTATATTATTTAAAGGATAAAACCATTTCAAGAAGGACTACTCTTATATAGTCCATCTATAACTACTACAAAATACTTCATAAGACCTTATTTTAAAAGGGTGTGAGTGTGAATATCTTGATAAGCTTATCTATTTTTATGCTTTTCAGGACAGACTTACGGTTTGTCAAAATTCAAATGCTAATGCATGACAAGGAGAATTATTAGTCCTCAAAAGCTCAAGATACCTCAAATAAAATATAAAAGATTGAGAAAATAATAAGGAAGGATTTTGTCTAATATCTTTTAACACAGTCCTCTCCAACCATTACAAGGGCTATTCAAAACATTTACTCAAAGTCTATTTCTAGCTTTTCACTGTATATTCCCACCCATAAATACATCAAATATATTAATTTTGAACTAAAATAGTAGCATTATTAATAATGTAACTTTAAATCATTTAAATGAAACAAATTTTGATCTGTAAAGACATTTGGTATTTATTGCTCATATTATATTTTTTCCACCTTTCTTCTCTTCTGTCCCAATTTCCCTACCCCCAAAAGTGGCACTGAGGTATGACTAGGTACTAAAAAAAATCAATAATAGCAAAAACCCCACACATACTTTTACACTTTTATTTTCATATTGATTTCAAATAATCACAGAGACCAAGTTATCAAAGAGAAAGAAAATATAATCAAACAAAACCTTCAACCAACCATGGTCAAAATAACCAATGACTAAAAAATGATGGAAAAATGTATGTATTATGAGATACAAAAGTTTGTTTATATCAAAATGAATAAATAAAATCCAGTGGGCAAGCCGAAACCCAAGTAGATAGAAAATATGTGCTTAAAACAACACGACCAGTTGTAATAGTGCCCATAATTTTCTTTTTTTATGTAACTCAATGAAAAAGTTATGATTTCGCATAGTCACAGAAATAATGCTATATCTTAGTTTGACAGTGTAACTGATTTCACAACCACCTCCCCATCCCTTTGGGAGTTACTGGGGAATTTATTTTTCTACATCCTCTCCCTACCTCATACCAAAGTATTCAGAAAGCATGCTTTTTTTACCCTTTTTTTTCATTGATTCTTAGTTTGAATTTAATAATCAAACAGTTTGAATTTGAGTTGAATTTTATTTTTTAAAATTCTTTCTTTGCATGATTATTAGTTTGAGTTTATACAAATAAGTAGAAAACCGATTGTAGTAAAGAAATTTTGATTCTTGTATCTCTTGAATATGCAAAACTAGCTTTCTAATGCACTAGTCAAAACATTAGATACATTTAGAAGAATATTTGGATGTAAGATGTTAAACCAGGAACAATATAGTTCAACATTTTGATCTTAGTCCTCTTTTGATGTCATTATTTCATAATTTAACATTTTAGCTGTATTCACACTTCATTTTAAAATACTCTCAGATATATCAAAATCCAACGAAATATACTTGTATGTATTGTATTTCAAAATACATACATTTAGAAATATTTGGTTATATTACATGCATTTTTAAAACCTACTGAATTAAACCTAAAATATTTGTTTTAGACTCTTTCAGAGCAGTTCAAAATTTGCTACGATTTTCTCTTGCTCAGAGGGAACAAGTTATAATTGGTCTTATATTAATTAAACCAGATCAGGACATTATCAGCCTCAACAAAAACAACGAAATTTGGTTCTTTTAGTATAATATTTTCAAAATTATATTTCAAATTCTTAATGAATTCTTCCTGCTCAATTTATTCCTAA
>NW_016809420.1:420634-443387 GCF_001698545.2 Rhinopithecus bieti
TATATACACACACATATATATTATTTAGAATATTTAAAATAGATTAACTGAGGTCTTGGCAAAAGAAATAAATTTTTAGACATCTTAATTATGTCAGTGAAGATTATAAGACACAAATTATAGGCACAACATACAAATAATTGTTTTAAAATATCATCAGGCAAAACAAATATTGACTCCTTTAAAAGTAAGTCCCAGAAAATTGGGTTCAATTTATTGTCTTCATCTTTGTTGTTTAAATTCATGAGATGCTTGAGAAACTAAAGTTCAAATGATCTAAAAATGGTCACGTTTGAAGGAAGTTCAAGGTTATTAGATTGCTCTCTTGTAGTCTACGTACATTGATGACAAACCTCAGGTGAACATTACAAATGAAATGCAACATACCTTCAAGATTTTCTGTTACCTTTTATGTCATCAAAAGACTGTGAAACATAATTTTCTTCTAGAGAACTTCCGAAATTTTACTTACCTCTTGTAGCATTTGCAAGTTGTTTTATTTTAATTTTTTATTACTCTTAGTAGTTTCAAAAATAAACAACTATACTATCTTATTAGGAAGTGTTTTTATACCTGACTTAGAAAAGGTCATTTGTCCTAGTACCTTGACATTCTGATTCTGTGGCAAACTTTAATAGACATTTCAAGCGAGGCTTGATTATAAAACAATCTACAAACCATTAGTTGTAGCTATACTAAACCAGTAGCAATCAATCCCAATGCCTGGGTTCAATCGAGGTAGAAGAAGAGAATTGCCTGAAACTACCGGTTATTGGAAATCTCACTGATAGGAAACACCAGGAAAATAAATGTTCATCTTCTTGACATTTACTAGGAGGAGAATACCTCATCCTAATTTATTTTGCTCTGGCTCTGTAAAAGTGAATCCGTTGATTTTCTCTGAAATATATTAAACTGCTTCAGGGGAAAATCACTGAAAAACATCAATGTGTAATTTTTTTAAGTCTGACTACTTAAATTATTTAACTAATATGGTCTGTAGCGTTCTAAATTAAAAATATATTTTGGTTTAATTATATTTCTTATCTTTTGCCAAAATGTTTTATTCAACACTCAGTATCTTCCAGTTTTGTCATACAATTGAACGGACTTTTCCTACTGCTGGTATTGAACTCATGTGGAGCCAGTCCCCGTGATGAATCGGTCACTGGAGGAAAAGCACTGGTGCGGTCAGGATGGGCATACCGGCTCACAGCTGCCTCTCTCACTGGGGCTTGTCTCTCAGCAAGTCACATACTAGCCACTCCCAGGAAGACATAATAACATTTTTATGGATTCTCAAAAATGCAAAAGATAAAATTCTTTTTGCCTTAGTTTTACATTTGCAGTTATTTACAGAAGTCAATAGATGTAAGCCATTTGTGCAATTTTCAACAATAGCCTCTTAACTATAAATAATAAATTAGTATATTTCTCAACAGATATGACCACTTTTGAGTCCCTTTTTGACATCTGATGCTTTTGATAATTATCCACCAGCCTCACAAGATGGATTGTTTTATATATTAATGTGTCATCTGATAGCTTTCACAATGTCAAGCCAGTTACTATGAATCTCCTTCATAACAACACTTGGCAGGGCATTTGTGAGACCACCCTTTAATAATTATAATAATCATCATGATAATAACAACTCTATTAGTGCCCTAATCGGGAAGCAGATGTCCCATGGAAAAGGGACGCTTGAAGAGAGTTTGATAAAGGGACTATTTACAAAAGTGTGAGGTGGTTTAAGTAAAACCAACCAGCAATGGTGATTAACCACAGTAGGAAAGAGTATCACCCTTGACCAATAGAGGTTAAGGGAGGGAGGGTTCACTGCAACCCAGAAAAATTTAAAACTGTAGGGTAAGAGAGGGCACCTGATGGGACATCAAGATTCTCCTTTCGTGCAGAAAGATAGTCCTTGCCAACCCAGTAGGAAGAGATATGATTATCCAGACTGAATTCTTCTCCCACTCTCTCTTTCCCTGCTGATGCCTTCCTTCATTTGAACCCAAGAGAGGAGACTAGTGGATAGTGTTCTTAAAATGCGAGGTAGAGAGCACAAGATCGGATCTACAGGAAACAAAACGAGAGTACTCAGCATACATATTTAGTAAGCACCTGCATGACTTATTTAAATTCTATTACAATTCTTCATCATTTTTTAGCTGAAAATTTGAACCTTAGCCTTTCCAAGACCACATAGTGACTAGTAGAACTAAAATTAATATTTATATTTGTCTCATCCTAATACTTATGCTGTTTTTACTATGCTCTACTCCACACGTGTTTTCATGTGCGTTACATAATACCAAATACTTCCTTTGCAAATAAGTATGAATTTATTCTCAGACCTCATCCATAATGGCTTTATATTAAGAATCTATTGAAACTTACTGGAAACCACGAACTATATCAGGACTCTGCCTATAATCCAACCATTCCAGACCTCTGCTTTTTTGGTTTAACCAAAAGCAGGGCTTTTGCTTTCAGCTCCGACTTACAAAAATCTCAGTAACTCTGATCCTAAAAGCTACATTACATGTTTCAAGACTTGAATATGTTTTTCAGTGTCCTGCCTCATTGCTTTAAAAAAAGTCTATTTTATTACCTGAATTTATCCTGATTTCTTTACTTAGCCTTTGGATTCTGATTTTCAATTAATCCTGACTCCAATGTCATCTCAAAATTTAGCACCAAGTTCATCTCAGCCCATTAAACTGAAAATTGCATTTTCATCTTTAGATTAAAGCAGGAAAGACCTTCTCAACTGCTTATATTTCTGTATTAGGAAAGAGGCAAGGAAGGAGAATTTAGAACACTTAAACATGAATAAAAGACAAGCCATGAAACTGACTCTATTAAAGGGGAGAGTGGATTAAAAGACCAGTATTACCTATTTACCTGTTATATGGAAATGATATAAAAATGAAGTCAAGAAAACTGTATTCTCTAAATATGCTGCTAATTACTACTTCATATGAGAACTGGTCAATTAGTTGACCTGAATTGAACTTGATTTCCAATGATGCTAAATTGTCAAAATAACATTATAGATCCTCATCAGATTTTATGAGGATAAAATAAGATTAGAGCTGTAAATGAGTTTGAAATGTAAAAAAGTGTACAATTATAAGTAAAAGTACTTAAAGATTATTTTAACATTGTAAGTACGTGTTTAAAACATGCTTTTATTAATTATTTTTATTTATAATGTACACAAAACAGTTGTACATATTTATTAAGTATAGTGTGATGTTTCAACATACATTTATATTGTATAATAAATCAGGATAATTATCGTATCCATCGCCTTAAACATTTATCATTTCTTTGTGGTGACAACATTCAAAACCTTCCCTTATAGCTATCATAAAATATATACTACATTGTTATTTGCTATGGTTACCCAACTGTATAATAGAACAGTAGAACCTATTCTTCCTAACTGTAATTTTGTACCAGTTGACCAATATATACAAATGTGGTGTGTGTGTCTGTGCATATATGTGTGTGTGTGTGTGTACATATATATATATATATATATATATTTTTTTTTTTTTGAAGTGGGACAGTGTGATGCCTCCAGCTTTGCACTTTTTGCTCAATATTATCCTCACTAGTAGGGTTTCTTTTGTGTTTTCATATGAATTTTAAAATTGTTTTCTATTACTGTGTAGAGTATCATTGGCATTTTAATAGAGTGCATTGAATCTGTAGATTACTCTGAGTAATATGGAAATCTTACCATTAATTCCACCAATCCAGAGACCAAGTATATCCTTCCATTTATTTCTATCCTCTTCAATTTCTTCCCTTAATGCTTTATAGATTTCATTGTAGAGGTCTTTCACCACCTTAAGTTTATTACTAGGTATTTTATTTTATTTGTAGTTATTATAAATAAAATTGTTTTCCTCATTTGTTTTTTAGATATTCATGTATAAAAACACTACTGCTCTTTGTATGTTGATTTTGTATTCTGCAATTTTATCAAATGTGTTTATTAATTTTAATAGTTTTTTGTTGGAGTGTTTAGTTTTATATTATATATGTATATGTGTATATATATCTGTGTGTGTCTATATATTCATATATATATATAAATTCTCTCTCTCTATATATATATGTATATAAACTCTAAAGACTCCACCAAAAAAAAAAGTATATGTGTTAAATAAAAGTGGTGAAAGTGGGCATCCTTGTCTTCCTCCAGATCTTAGAGAAAAAGCTTTCAATGTTTTCTCATTCAGTATGATGTTAGCTGTGGGTTTGTCATATATGGCCTTTATTATGTTGAGGTATGGTATTTTCTGGTTATACCCAATTTGTAGAAAGTTTTCATGAGGAAAAGGTGTTGAATTTTTTTAACACCTAAACAACTCATATGGTTTTGAAATGATCATGTGATTTTTGTCTATGATTACATTACTGTGGTATATCATACCATATTAACTTACATATGTCAAACCATCCCTGCATCCCTGTGATGAATTCAACTCGATCATAGTGAAAATCTTTTTAACATTCTGTTGAATTCAGTTTGCTAGTATTTTGTTGAGGATTTTTGCATCTCTGTTCATATTGGTCTGTAGTTTTGTTATGTTTTGTTTTGTTTTGTCCGTTGCTAGTTTTGATATCTGGGTAATGTTGGCCTTGTAGAGTGAGTTAAGTATTCCACTCTCTTTAATTTTTTGAAATAGTTTGGGTAGAATTGGTATTAGCTCTTCTTTAAATGTTTTGATAAAAGTCAGCAATAAAGACATCAAATGCAGTGTTTTACTTTGATGGGAGATTGTTCGTTACTGTTTTAATCCTGTTGCTTGTGGTGGTCTATTAAAGTTTTCTGTTTCTTTATTATTCAATCTTGGTAAGTCATATATGTCCAGAAGTTTATCCCTTTCTTCTAGGTTTTCTAATTTGTTGATATGTAGTTGCATTTGTAGTGGTTTGTTATAATCTTTTGTATTTCGTTATATCAGTTGCAATGTTTCCTTTTCATCTCTGATTTTATTTATGTGAGTTTTCTTTGTTTCTTAGTTAATCTAGCTAAAGGTTTGCTGATTTTATTTATCTTCAAAACACCAGCTCTTTGATGTATTAATTTTTTGTGTTTTTTAAAAGTCTCTACTTGGTTTATTTCTGCTCTGATTTTGATTACATATTTCTTTCATTTATTTAAGGTTTAGATTGTTCTTGTTTTGCTAGTTGCTTGAGGTACGTCATTAGGTGGTTTATTTGAGATCTTTCTACTTTTCTGATGTAGGCATTTATTGCTATAAATTTCCTTCTCAGATCTGCTTTTGCTGAATCCCATAGATTTTGGTATGTTCTATTTCCATTTTCATTTGTCATAAGAAATATTTTAATTTCTCTTTGATTTTTTTCGTTGACCCATTGGTTTATGAGCACATTGTTTACTTTTCATGTATTTTAGTTTTAAAATCCTCTTGTTACGAATTTCTAGTTTTATTCCATTATTGTCAGAAAAGATGCTTGATAAAATTTCAGTTTTTAAAAATTTATGGGGCCGGGCGTGGTGGCTCATGCCTATAATCCCAGCACTTTGGGAGGCCGAGGTGAGTGGATAACGAGGTCAAGAGATCAAGACCATCCTGGCCAACATGGTGAGACCTGGTCTCTACTAAAAATACAAAAATTATTGGGGCATGGTGGCAGGCGACTATAGTCCCAACTACTCGGGGGGGCTGAGGCAGGAGAATCACTTGAACCCGGGAGGCAGAGGTTGCAGTGAGCCAAGATGGGGCCACTGTACTACAGCCTGGTGACAGAATGAGACTCCTTCTCAGAAAAAAAAAGAAAAAAATGTAGTAGGACTTTTTTGTAACCCCATTAAATAAGGGCAAAGGACATGAACAGGAACTTCGCAAAGAAGACATACATGCAGCCAACAAACAAACAAAAAAAAAACTCAACATCACTAATCATTAGAGAAATGCAAATCAAAACCACAATGAGATATAATCTTGAACCAGTCAGAATGACTAGTATTAAGAAGTCATAAAATAACAAATGCCAACAAGGTTGTAAGAAAAATGGAACACATATATATTGATGGTGGGTATATAAATTAGTTTAGCCACTGTGGAAAGCAGTTTGGCAATTTCTCAAAAATTTAAAAAGGAAACTAACATTTGACCCAGCAATGCCATTATTGGGTATCTATCCAAAGGAATATAAATAGTTCTACCATAAAAACACATGCACATATATGTTCGTTACAGCACTATTCACAGTAACAATGACATGGAATCAACCTATATGCCCATCCTTTGCAGAAGCATGGATGGAAGTGGAGGCCATTATTCTGAGGAGAATTAGTGTAGAAAAAGAAAACCAAACACTGCATGTTCTCACTTGTAAGTGGGAGCTACACTTTAAGTACATCTGAATACAAATAGGTAAACAACAAACACTGGAACCTACTTAAGGACAGAGGTTGGGAGGAGGGTGAGGATCAAGAAACTACCTATTGAGTGTTATGCTCAGTACCTCAGTGACAAAATAATCAGTACACCAAACTGCTACAACATGCAATTTACCAATGTAACAAATCTGCACTTTTACACCCTGAACCTAAAATAAAAGTTGAAAATAAAAAAAAAGACTTGTTTTGTAATGTAATATATTGCATATCATGGAAACTGTATCAGCAGCTGTTGGGTGGAATGTTCTGTAAATGACTTAGGTTCATTTGGACTAGAGCAGAGTTTAACTGATGTTTATTTGTTAATTTTCTGTCTGGATGATCTGTTCATTGCTGAAAGTAAGTTATTCAAGTTGCCTATTATTATTGTCCTGAAGTAGATCTCTTTGTTTAGGTCTGTTGATATTTGCTCTATGTATTTATGTGTTTCAGTATTGGGTACATATATACATATAATTGTTATATCCTCCTGCTCGTGTTGACTCCTTTATCATTATGTAATGGCCTTCATTGTCTTTTAATTAGTTTTTACTTAAAGTCTATTTGGTCTGATATAAATATAGCTACTTTTGGTATTTTTCCTTTTTTAATTGCATGGAATACATCTTTCCTTCTGTTCACTTTCAGTCTGTGTGTCTTTATAGATGAAGTGATTTCTTGTAGGCAGCACATAGTTGGGTCTTTAAAAAATACATTCAGTCATTCTATGTCTCTTAAATAGAGATTTTAGTCCATTTACACTCAAGGTGTCACTAATAGGTGACAACTTACTACTGCCATTTTGCTGCTTGTTTCCTAGTTGTTTTGTAATTCTTATCTTTTTTGTTGTTGTTGTTAATCTTTCTTACTGTCTTCCTTTGTGGTTAACTAATTTTCTTCTGTAGTGTGTTTTAATTTCTTGATTTTTCATTTTAGGGCATCTGTTGTAGATTTTTGCTTTGTGATTACCATGAGTCTTACAAAACATCTTGTAGTTATAACAAGTTATTTTAAATTGATGAGAATTTAACTTTGATTGTAAAAAGAATAAACCAGCAAACAAACAGAAGCTAAGAAACTCCAAACTTTAACTTCATTTAGACTCTTTAATGTCCAAATTTACATATTTTATATTACCTATGTCTTAACAAATTGTTGTAGTTATTGTTTTAATAGTTTTATCATTTGGTTTTTATACTAAAGATATGAGTGGTTTATAAACCACAACTGCAATGTTAGAGTACTCTAAATATTTCTGTATATTTCCTTTATCAGTGTGTTTTATACCTTCAGATGTTTTCTTATTGTGCATTATCATCCTTTTTTTCAGATTGAAGAATTATCTTTAGCATTTCTTATAAGACACATTTGATGTGATGAAGTTCTTCAACTTTCATCTGTGAATGGGCTTATCTCTCTATTATGTTTGAAGTTTACCTCTGCTGAGTACAGTATTATCAGATGGCAGTTTTATTTCCTTCATTACTTTAAATATGTCATCCTGCTCCCTCCTAGCCTCTAAGGTTTTCACTGAAAAGTCTACTGCCAGATGTATCAGAGCATCTTTAAATGTTACTTGCTTCTCTTCTCTTGCTGTATTTATGATTATCTCTTTGTCTTTAACCTTTGAGAATTTGATTATTTTATGCTTGCAGTAATCTTACTGGGTTGAATCTACTTAATGACTTTGTGATCTTTAAGCTTGCTGTACCAGATATTTATATCTTTCTCGAGGTTTGGAACGTTTTTTATTATTACTTATCTGAAAACATTCCTACTGCTTTCTCTTTCTCTAGTGACTCTTGGAGACAAGTGACTTTCACATTTGCTCTTTTGATGTGATACCACAGGGAATTCTTTGCTGCTTTTCATTCTTCTTTTTTATTAAATTTTCTCTTCTGACCATGTATTTTCGAATAGCCTGTCTTTGGACCCACTTATCCTTCCTTCTGCTTAATTCCGCTGTTGTGACCCTTTAATGAAGTTTCACTTTTTTCCACTGTACTTTATAGTTTCAAAATTCCTGTTTGATTGTCTATTATTTCAATCTCCATTAAATTTCTCTAGTAAATATTTGAGTTGCTTCTCTGTTTTCTTAAAATTTGTTGAGTTTTCTCAAAACAGCTGTTTTGAATTCTTTCTCTGAGAGGTCATGTATTTTCATATCTTCAGGTAAGTCACTTGTACCATATTTAGTTCACTTGGTGAGATTATATTTTCCCGAACATTCTAGATGCTTGCGGATGTATATCAATGTCTAGGTATTGAAAAATTAGGTATTTCTTCTAGTTTTTGCAGTCTGGACTTGTTTGTTACCTGCCCCTCTTCTGAGGGCCTTGTAGAAATTTAAAGGAGAATGACTACTGAATTCCCTAAGCCTGTGGTCACTGCATACATTTTAACACTAGAGAGCACCCTAAATCCTGGTTCACTGCAAATATCTTTCAGATTCCTAGGTCTTCACTCCTGGTGGATTTGGAGAAGATCAGGGAGAGTTTTCTGAGTTTCCAGGCAAAGTTCCACGCTCGCTTCCCTCTCCTTCCTACAAACATAAAAAATCTCTGTGCTGCATTGCCTGCAGTTGGGGGGAAGAGTAATGAAAGCATCTTTATGTTTACTGCAGCTGGCACCATGCTGGGTTGCACTTGAAGCCTTCCCACACCAGCATCACACCAGGGCTCACCCAAGGCCCACAGCTGCTACTACCTGACTGCCATTGACATTTATTCAGGACCCACGGCCACTTTAGTCTGCTTGTGTCAAGGCCAGTCAGGACTGGGTTCATCCTACCAAGGTAGCAGATTCCCTTCTGGCCCAGGGTGATTCTAGGAGTTCTTTCCTTGGGCACCAGCCTGGAATCAGAAGACATAGGATGCCATGTTTTACCTTGGCTGGGCCTATACTGGCTTCCAAGGCAAAGTCCCATGCAAACTTTTCTCTCCCTCTCCCAAGGGGACAGATTTTCTCTCCATACTGCACTGCCTGGGGTTTGTGCATGGATCATATAAGCAATGTGAGATTGTACTTCCTACTCTCTTCAATGTTCCTTTTATTGTTATTATGTCAAAATCAAATACTGTGATCTCTCACCTGATTTTTTTTGTGAATAATTTTTTGCATAGATAATTGTGCAATTTGTTGTTCCTGTGTGGTGATGATTACTGGAAGGCTCTATTCCACCATCTTGTTCCACCTCCTTCAAGAAGTGTTGATTATATAGATTATACCTGTTTTTTAGACTGTTTACTTTTCTCTTGGCATAATACTTGTTTTACATTTTTTTTCAAAAGGTGTTGATTTCAGTGGAGTACTGAGTATTGGAAAAGAGACCAAGAAAAGGGGAGAGAAAGAGGAAAACACAGAGAAAAGTCGTAGAGAGATAGAAGATAGAAAAAAATTATTTCTAGGTTTCAGTACATAACACAAATTTGTTGCCTAATTTATTTATTATTGAAAATGTATTATTAAATTGAATGAGCAGAGCACATGCGTTGCTATTGCTGGAGGCAACCGTAAGTCACATTTTGACAGGTTACATGTATTTAATACAACTATTTATTTTTTATACATGAGAAATGAATAATTTCTTTAGTGATTGCCAAATCATACACTTCCAGAAATTCACAGCATCTTTTTTAGGAAAATACATTTACCAAAATGTCATGGGAATGTATTCATATTTCAAAGCAAATTCAGAGGAAATATGTAGAATAGCTTCCTAACTTTTTTCCAAAGGGTGACATTGAGGGATAACTTGCATTTTGCTCTATTATTTTTTAGCATATTTTACAATTTTTAAATGTTTTGTATATTTCAATAAAATATACTTGATGTAAAAGAGGCTATGTATATACAGTATAAGGCTATTATGCAGCAATAAGATAAATGTTTGTTTTGTTTTGTTTTCCTTTATATTGGAGTGAGGGGAGACAGGATAAATCTACTCATTTGGCTTCACAATTTTTGGAAGCTATTTGATAAAGCCAATAGACTTGTCTTTATAGCATTTAACTGTGTCTTTATGAGACTCATCAGGCAACAATTCACCAGAATGGTATATATAGCACAAACGGTTTACCAAAAGTGAGTAATCTAAAACCGAAAGTGAAAAATAAATGTACTTTCTGGAATGCCAGTGTTTGTAGGGAAAGAAAGTAATCCACAGGTAAATTTAATAATCCAGGTATGTTTTAGTGTTATAATCTGTGTTAGGGGGATAGGGTAATGTACGATATAACAAATTCTAAGAAAAACAAATTGAGTGAAATAATTATATTTTAACTTTGGTAGTCCTTACTCCCATAATGCAAACCCTCAACATCCAGTACCTCAGGGAATAAATTACTCTTTTGTCTTTGTCATTTAGGTAAGAGAGTGGAATTTTGATTGGAGTAACATATGACAAATCAAGATATTAGATTGAAATAGTCTAATAATTGTATTTTTCCCTAAATGTATACTTTCAAAACCTTTTTGAAAGCTGTAAACATTTTTTCAGAGTTATTAGGAATACTTGGCTGAGCTTTACTGAACATGAGTCTTTCCACTCATTTTTATGCCTATCAATAGGCCAAGTATATCTCATACAATGGCTCTGACAGTGGATTCAAATACATTTAAAACCATAATATGTCCTCCCTATATAACTTTCCACTCTTATCATAAAATCTTATACTACCTTATTAATTTTTTTACTGTTAAAGACTTGTAGGCATTATAATTCATTTTCTTAACTATCTCTAAATCTTCTAGATAGAATAAGTAAATGCACAGTGCTTACTGTAGGCATTATAATTCATTTTCTTAACTATCTCTAAATCTTCTAGATAGAATAAGTAAATGCACAGTGCTTACTTAAGTAGAATAGCAATGAGTCACAAAGGTATAATTGAATTTCTTCTATATCCATTGTGTTTTCTTTCCATGCTAGGCATGGTTCTGTACACAAAGATCTCAAAAATATCCATCAGAGTTTTCCAAAAGTAACTTAGTTACTCATCAGGACTGATAGAGTGGCTCCATTTAGAGGTCAGGGCATTATTTTATTTAAAGCAAAAATGAGCAAAACAAAAATCCTTTCTCAATCCTCAAAGGTAGCTTCATTGGTCATTTATTCATCCACTAATTTTAGCAAGTATAATTGAACATACACAGTATACTCCTACATGCTGAGGAAGAAAAGAGAATCTCCTCTTGTAGGCATTTATATGTAAACAAGAAACCATAGCTCCATAAATATAACAAAATAATATACATCTATGGGGAGTTTTTTTTTGTTTGTTTGGTTGGTTTGGTGGTTTTTTGTTTGTTTGTTTGTTTTCTTGTTTTTTCAGAGACAGAGTCTAGCTGTTGCCCAGGCTGGAGTGGAGTAGTGTGATCGTGGCTCACTGCAACCTCTGCCTCCTGGGTTCACGTGATTCTCATGTCTCAGCCTCCAGAATAGCTGGGATTATAGGAACACACGACTATTCCCTGATCAGTTTTTTTGTATATTTTGTAGAGATGGGGCTTTGCCATTTTGCCCAGGCTGGTTGCGAACTCCTGAACTCAAGCAATCTTGGCCTCTCAAAGTGGTGTGATTACAGGCATGAGCCACCTCACCTGGCCAATAATATACATTTGAATGTTATAAGAGAGATATAGTAAACACAGAGATATTATGGATCATTTTAAAATGAAACATTTATTTTTACAAGAAAGGTCAAAGAAGTCTGAAATCTGGACAGGCAGAGGTGAGGAAGAGCTAGAATGCAAGGGGAAGGATCATCATAGGCGGATAGGAGGCAGGACTAGATTGTAGCTCCGGGCAGAGCAGCATGTGGGAGCTCACATTGTGAATTTTAGCTCCAGGTCGACTGCAAGAACAAACCAACAATCCCAAGAGGACTCATAGACCCTCTGAATGAAGCAGACTGCTCCTACAAGATCCAGGACACCTCCCCAAACTTGTGAGTACCCCAACCATGGAAGGGGGAAAGGGAGATTCTTCTCTCCTAAACACACATTCCCACTGGAGAAGCTGAAGGTTTGTTTACTGGAGACGTTTCCGACATTACCTGGAGCTGAGTTAATTTGGAGAGCCAAATGAAATACAGGGATAAAAGAAGCAGGAGAAAGGCCCTAGGATCTTGATGGGTGATTAGTGATGTTGAGCATTTTTTCACGTGTTTGTTGACCATTTTATATCTTCTTTTGAGAATTGTCTATTCATGTCCTTAGCCCACTTTTTGATGAGATTTTTTTTTCTCACTGATTTGAGTTTGTTGTAGATTCTGGATATTAGTCCTTTGTCAGATGTATAGATTGTGAATATTTTCTCCCATTCTGTGGGATGTCTGTTTACTGTTCTGACTGTTAATTTGCCATGCAAATGCTCTTAGTTTAATTAGGTCCCAGTCATTTATTTTTGTTTTCATTGCATTTGCTTTTGGGTTCTTGGTCATGAAATCCTTGCATAAGCCAAAGTCTAGAAGGGTTTTCCAGTGTTATCTTCTAGAATTTTTTTAGTTTCAGGTCTTTAGTTTAAGTTCTTAATCCATCTTGAGTTCATTTTTGTATAAGGTGAGACATGAAGATCCAGTTTCGTTCTCCTACATGTGGCTAGCCAATTATCCCAGCACCATTTGTTAAAAATGCAAATCAAAACCACAATGCGATACCACCTCACTCCTGCAGGAGTGGTCATAATCAAAAACTTAAAAAAAAGCAGTAGATGTTGGTGTGGATTTGGTGAACAGGTAACACTTCTATATTGCTGGTGGGAATGTAAACTAGTACAGTCACTATGGAAAATGGTGTGGAGATTCCTTAAAGAACTAAAAGCAGTGCTACTATTTGATCCAGCAATCCCACTACTGGGTATCTACCCAGAGGAAAAGAAGTCATTATTCAAAAAAGATACTTGCACACACATGTTTATAGCAGCATAATTCATAATTGCAGAATTGTTGAACCAACCCAAATGCCCATCAATCAATGAGTGGATAAAGAAACTGTGGCATATGTATATATGGTGGAATATTACAGAGCCATTAAAAGGAATGGATTAACAGCAATTGCAGTGACCTGTATGAGATTGGAGACTATTATTCCAAGTGAAGTAATTCAGCAATGGAAAACCAAACATCGATGTTCTCACTGATATGTGGGAACTAAGCTATGAGGACACAAAGGCATAAGAATGATACAATGGCCTTTGGGAACTTGGAGGGAACAGTGGAACAGGGGTGAGGGATAAAAGACTGCAAATATGGCCTGGTGCGGTGGCTTATACCTGTAATCCCAGCACTTTGGGACGCTGAGGCAGGTGGATCATGAGGTCAGGAGATCAAGACCATCCTTGTGAACATGATGAAACCCTATCTCTACTAAAAATACAAAAATTAGCGGGGCATGGTGGTGGGTACCCATAATCCCAGCTACTCGGGAGGCTGAGGTGGGAAAACTGCTTGAACCTGGGAGGCAGAGATTGCAGTGAACTGAGATGATGCCACTGCACTCCAGCCTGACAACAGAGCGAGACTCCAATTGAAAAAAAAAAAGACTGCAAATATGGTGCAGTGTTTACGCCTTGGGCAATGGGTGCACCAAAACCTCACAAATCACCCCTAAAGAACTTACTCATGTCACCAAATACCACCTGTACCATAGTAACTTATGGAATTTTTTTTAAAAAAATTAAATTAAAAAAAAAGAATGTAAGGAGAAGAAAGATGTTTCAGGCAGAGGAAAGGCACAAAAGATAAAATATATGTGTGGGGGGAAATTAAGAAAAATAGTGAAGGATATACCTTTACATTTTATGATATAACTTGGTTATTGATAGCTTTGAATTTGATGTTAAACAAGAAATGGCTTGAATCTAATCTGGCCACCTATGAAAACCTATAAAAAAAATAATAAAAAGCATTCCTTTCTTCACAGCCCTGGATGGTGTGTTATTTTGTTTTGTTTAGCCAAAGGGGAAAATCAAGCACAATTGATTTAACAAGTCTTTATTAAGAACTTACAAGGGGCAGCACTTTATTAAGCTTATAGAACAGATAAGCAGAAGGAGTAAGACTAACACAGTGACACAACAGCAACAGGCCAAATGAGAAAGGGGGTCCAGGGAGGGAGCACTGCATGATTATGCCTGGTCAAGTGTTCACTGTCGTCTAGTCTGCAGCATTGGTAATAAACAGCAAAAACAATACAGTTATGTCAATATATTATTTTCTTATTGTACAAGTACATACATACCTGTGCATGTATTTGTGTTGCATATTATCTCATCCGTTATATTTGGTGCCTCTAGAGCTGTGAATTAAACTCTCTAAGTATTACAATGTTAAGGAACAGTAACTGACCCAGGTTGACTCTATCAGGATTTGCTATTTCAGTGTTGATACTCAGAAAGGTACCCAGATGAGTGTTACTCATGCGTTCCAAATATTTCTGTGTAACAGATTCATTCAAAGTTCTCACCTGAATACCCTGGGTTTTCATTTAGCATGCCTTTAGCAGAGGACTCTGGAGAAAGTGCTGAAGGTGGTGTGTAGACCATAATATAAGAACACAATCATATAAACTCTGTTTAGTAGGCAAACTCCCATTATTTTGTAATGGATAATCTATCCATTCAGGAAGATAAAACAAATAAAATAAAATGGTTTACTTATAGTATTGCAAGTTAAAAAGGTTAACATTGGTGGTTTATATCTATAATTCTTTTATCTTACACATTATTTCTAAGATGATAAATAAGTTTTATCTTATGTGCCACTAATAACGAATTCTGGGAGTGCTGGCTTGTGAATATTTCTGGGGCTAATCAAGTCAACACTCTAGAGGGAAAAACCTTGTGGTCAATAAGCAATGACTGCAATAAATGGCAGAAGTGGAAGTGTGCAGTAGGACCAAAGGTCTCTGCATACTCACTTTCCTGAGATATGCTTTACATTCATTTACTTTTAGCATATTTCTTTTTTTGTTTTCTGAAATTTGGTGACTTATTTTTTCTTTTTTTTTCAGGGTTGATGTTTTCTTATTCTTTTTAGAAACATATTTATTTAAATTGGCATATTAAATTTGATATATTTATCATGTACAATATAACACTTTGAAATATGTGTACACTGTGGAATGGTCAAATTGAGCTAATCAACATATGCATTACCTTACATAGCTATTTTGCGTGTGTAGTGAGAATACTTAAAATCTACTCTCAGCAATTGTCAAGAATACAATTCACTGTCACCATATTGTGCAATAGGTCTCTTGAACTTATTCCTCCTGTTTAACTAAATTTATTTTTTCTTTGCTTAGAAACATGTATACCCACCACTTGGATTAATTGTTCAAATTTTCCCTGATAGGGACACAGCCATCTGCATGCAGACTGCCTTCCACCAAGTCCAAGAGCCCCTTCTCTCACAAGAGGGCTCTCTCTCCACTCACTCTAACAGATCAGACCTGTTCTATCCCTTTTCTGTTTTTGAAAATTCTTCGCTATCTTGAAGTCACATTTTTTTCCCTTCTCCTCTCCCTATAATAGTTCTAGTTCTGCCTAAGGACTATATCAAGTAGCAGTTTCTGGCTTGGTTTCCTCCAGCGGAATGGTGAATTATTCAGAATTATTATTATTAAGAATTATTTACATGTAAAACAGCATAATGATGTATTTCTTATCTCTACTGTGCCAACACAGTAGAGAGTAAACAAGCTATAAAAAGCTGGATGATAAAGATAACTAAATATATTTTATTTTGATAATAATGCACTAAAATGTGAAACGCTTTGTGGTTTCCCATTTGAAAACAGTTTACATCAGTACTGGAATGTAATTTAGTAACCATTAAAAAACTCAGTTTATAAGTAATTCCTTATATGAAGCAGGGTTTTTCAGCATCAATTCTACTATAGTATAAAATTATATATGATATATTTCATATTAGTATGTATCTGTAGGTATACACATTATACACATGCACACACATGAATACACTGCACTAAGGAATACTGGCTATAAATTGTGATTATAATAACACCAGAAATGTTAACCCAACTCTTGTTAAATGCTGTTGTATATTGAAGGAGAGAAAGAAGGAGAGAAAGAGGAAAGGAAGGAGAGAGGACTTTAAAATTAGACCCACTGAAATGTCTGCTCTCCTCAAAATATCATTTTACAAGTTGAAGATGTTGTCCTACGAAAATCTAAGGAGCTTTAAGATGAGAAACACATTAGGTATGATACATTACATGCATAATATAAACTTGACTCACTTCTCAACATTTCATATTTTTACGTATTCATACAGTTAAAATACAATTCAATGGACTCCTCATTATACTTGTACAACTCTAAAGGGAAATAGTAGAAATAACAGTTATTGTAGTGCTATGGTAGTGAAAAAAACTAATTAGCTAAGGTCAAAGGATATAAGAATGGAATGGTAAGCACTTAGTGAATCATTAAAAGAAAGGAAGAACTAGATTCCATGAAGCAAGAGATCAAAGGAATAAAACTCAAACTGAGGTAAATTCATTGCTAGCACAATTCCCCTTAATGCAATAAAACAAATGAAGAATCAGTTAAGCACAGAGTACTTTCCATTATATCCAACATACTAATCATTTCTACCCTTCAATGGACAGAAGCAAGAAGTAGAGTACATGACCATATTTTTCCTTAGGGATCATGCAATGTCAGAAATTATTAGAGATGGAAGTTAACATTCCTAGACACTCCAGCAAATACCCTTGGGTAGAATGCAAAAGTAAAAAGTGATGTAAATAAACATGGAAGAGCAAATCAGACAAAGATGGGGTAAAATGCATATGTAGAGATACTCTACTATAATTTATCAAATCTGCTGTTAATCTATTGAAAAATCTGGGTGTGTCATCTTCAAATAGACTAAGAAACATGATTGTATTTTCCAAATGGTTAGAAGTAGACACTATTACATGGTCTGTTATAATATGGGATGATATGCAAAGTTAATTATTTCAGTTTATACATAAACAAAGTTAAACCTTAAAGTTTTCTTTGATGTTCCACAGGATTTTACTCTTTCATAGACCCTTAGTCATCCATATTCCTCAGAAAGTTGTGCAATCATTTTGTGTTCTCTTATACACGCCTCACCACTGCAGTATCCAATGTAGCATCAGTTTACCCTTTTAAGGTAACATCTATGTTCTACTTGTGATAGCAGTACTCGGCCTTCAACATGGAATTCCTCCCTTTGACCTATTTCTCAACAGAAGGTTCTTTTCTGGGCTAACTCAAGTCCATTAAGCTGAAAAATATATCCATGCTAGTGATCAGTCATAGGCTAATTGCTCACCCCATTTGAAAGTATATGTCCATTTTAACATCAGGCGTTTCTAGGCATTATCTTAATCTGTGGACTGTTGAAGAAATTTCAGATACCATAACAGATGACATATAGTGAAGTGCAAAGATTATTAAGATTTTCTAAGGACATTCCAAGTGAGAGGTAAAATAAAGAACAGCAAAATAGAACGGATTCCAACACCCTGCTTCAAAACTCAGAGATATAAAAAGGGTTCATAAGCATACTACTTGGGAAATTGCTGATAAAATGCCCAAAGCATTAAGCTGATGAGAAATATGGTTAGATGGTTTTAGAAGTCTTCTATCTACATAAATGTGAAGTCAGTTTCCTTGGAAGCCACTTCAGTAACTGATACAGTTTGGTTGTGTTCCCACTCAAATCTCATCTTGAATTGTAGCTCTCATAATTCCCATGTGTTGTGGGAGGGACTTGGTGGGAGGTAATTGAATCATGGGGGCGGGTATTTCTTTTTTTTGTAGTAGTGAATAAGTCTCATGAGATCTGATGGTTTTATAAAGGGGAGTCTCCCTGCACATGCTCTCTTGCCTGCCACCCTGTAAGTAAGATGCGGCTTTGCTCCTCCTTCACCTTCTGCCATGACAGTGAGGCCTCCCCAACCATGTGGAATTCTAAGTCCATTAAACCTCCTTTCCTTTATAAATTACTCAATCTCAGGTATGTCTTTATTAGCAGTGTGAGAACAGACTAATACATTCCATCTCTATAATTTACTAATCATTCCATCTCTGTGATTTACCAACACTTAATACAAATAATTTCATTTTTTAAAACTTTATGTTTACATTTGTGGGATTCATGGGGTCAAGGCCTATGCATACATGTGTTCAGAAACCAGATAATTGAATGTAAAGGTTTTTTAAATAAAAACTACTATTATCACCAGACTTATTATTCTTTTCACAGGTAATCTTTACTTTGATTCAAGAGACGAAGCAAAACTAAGCCTATCCTAGAGATTTAAAATCTAGAACACACTGCCACAGACATGAATAAAATCTGTAAGGGCAATTTCAAAGTAGTAAAAAGAAAAGTAAACAAAAAAAGTTAATGAAATAATTTATTTCCATTATTAAAGGGTTAAAATTAATTGAAAATCTTATCAATTGGTAAATATTCTATTCAAGTTATATGATAGCATAAATGTTATATCTTTATAGACTACCTTTGCAAGAAGCTTTCTGATATAGTTTGGAAGTTTGTCCTCTCCAAATCTCATGTTGAAATATAATCCCCAGTGTTGGAGGTGTGGCCTGATAGGAAGTGTTTGGGTCATGGGGACAGATTCCTCATGATTGCTTGGTGCTGTCCTCGGTATAGTGAGTGAGTTCTCTTGCGATCTGGTTGTTTAAAAGTGTGTGGCACCGCCTCCTCTTTCTCTTGATTCTGCTCTTGCCATGTGACGTGTGGGCTCTCATTTCAACTTCTGTCATGTTTGTAAGCTTCCTAAGGCCTCATCAGAAGCAGATGCCAGCACCTTCCTGCAAAGCCTACAGAACCATGAGCCAATTAAACCCCTTTCCTTTATAAATTACCCAGTCTCAGGTAGTTATACAAAAATGACCTAATATACTTTCTAAAATCATATCAAAAGAGACTCTTACTAATAAAATTCTAAACAAATATACATAAAGTAAGAATTCTTGGGGAAATTACAAAGGGATTGAAAAATAACATAAAACTACAGAAATTTTCAGAACATCTTCTCAGCGACCTTGAGCTCTTGTGTCTTCACATCACTGAATCCCTTGCAGACCTTCCCCAGCACCAGCCTGGCTTGTGGCGGCCCCTCAGGGTGACTAGACCCAGAATAGCAGCAAAATTCACAGTAGTCTGGCCCTCAGGGATTGCCACTCTTCAGAGAAGAGGTAGTGCACCACAGCAAGGGAGCACCCCACGGGACAAAAGAAACCAGCGTGTGAGTTTTCTGTGTCCCAGAACTTCCCACTTGTGGGCCGGGAGCAGTTGCATTTATTTCAGCAAAAGTACAAACTCAGTTCTGGGTTCATTGTGGAGAAGACTGTGGTTCTGCTCCATCAGTCAAGCAGCCCGAGTGCAATGAAGGGATTAGTAGAAGGGGACTTTTCTCCCTTGCCCATCACTGCAGACACATCCACACATCCAAGGCTTCTTCAGCTGCAACTCAGCATGGGTGCACCCGTAGATGGCATTTATGAAGCATTTTGAGGTGCAGTCCCACAGGAGGTATGTTTTTTAGTCTCAGGCTTACAAAAGGGACAAGGTCCCAATTCCTCTTTCCCTGGAGTATCAGCATTGCTAGAGATGGACAGAGGTGTTCGCCTGATCTGAATATCTGGAACACTGGGACAGGGGTATCATAAGGAGGAAGATTGCTTTCCTATTGGCCTGATAGTAGAGCTAAGACAACTCCTTTCCTTCCTGCTGAGAAGACCTAACAGCATTTCACCAGGAGCTCCCCTAGCCTCCTCTGTCTGGGCTGAGGGTTTTGCTCACCACTGGGGTACTGTATATACCCACCTTTTTCAGCTGCAGCCAGTTCTTACCTATGAGCATCTCCTAAGAGCCTGAAAACTGAACTATCCAATCCATTGAAAAAAAAATTCTGGGAAAAGAAAAGTGTACACCACTGGGGACTGAGATAAGCTTCATGAGACCTCTTTCATCCTGGCCTCACAGGAGACAGTGAGCCTGTTCATATGCTGTGAAGATTAATATTAGGTGTCAACTTGATTGGATTGAAAGATGCCTAGATAGCTGGTAAAGGATTGTTTTGGGGTGTGTCTGTGAGGGTGTTGTCAGTGGAGATTGGCATTTGAGTCAGTAGACTAGGAGAGGAAGATCTGCCCTAAATGTGGGTGAACACCATCCAATTGCCTGCCATTGTGGCTGGGACAAAGCAGGCAGAAGAAGGTGGGATAAGCTGGTTTGTTGAGTCTTTTGGCTTTCATCTTTCCCCCATGCTGGATGCTTCCTTCTGTTCCTCATGCTCTTGAACATTAGAATCCAGTTTCTTCTGCCTTTGGATTCTTCAGCGACACCACGGAATACTATGCAGCTGTAAAAAAAATCATGTCCTTTTCAGCAACATGGATGGACCTGGAGGCCATTATCCTAAGCAAATTAACACAGGAACAAAAAAGGCCAAATAACACATATTCTCACTTATAAGTGGGTGGTAAACAACTAGAACACATGGACAGTAGGAGGGGAACAACAGACACTGGGGTGTACTTGAGGGTGGATGGTGGAATGAGGGACAGGATCAGAAAAACTACTTACCAGGTACTATTCTTATTAGCTAGGTGATGAAATTATCTGTACATAAAACCTCCGTGTCATGCAGTTTACCTATATAACCTGTTCATGTATCCCTGACCTATAATAAAAGTTACAAAAAATTAGTGGCCCATAATTAGAGTTTAAGGTGATAAAGAAAGGCTAAATATAATGAACACACCATAGCACATACTATACAGTAGATGCAAAATTGTGGCTACTTTGCTTGTCAGGATCAAATACTAAACAAAAGAAAAATAAGTATATATCAACATTTACATTAGCAAATACATTTATTTTCAACTGATTAGAGCAAATATGATGTTGTCAGACAATGTGAACTCTACTGAGTTGAATTTACTTCCTGATTTTACATTTTGTACAATAAAAGCAAGCCAATCTCAATGTAAAGCCAAATTGTTTTATATAGCAAGTTTTATATGTATGTGAATTCTAGTTTGTTTGTGTGCCTAATTAATTAGTTACAATACTCAGTCAGTGATTAATCATGAGAGAATGAGTCTAGATAATGCTGGGCTGTCTGATTTTTGCAAGTCTCTCAGAATCATGATGTATTTATTTTCAAGCATGAATCTTGAAAATTCACAGGCTGTGAAGGGAGGGCTTAGTTTTCAGAAAAATACCTCACTGATAAAGAGAGATTGTCTGTTGTGTCATGACCTCTCAAGCAGCAATTCTATAAATAAGATGACACAAAGCAGCACGGCAGGCATGTACCTATGATAACTCAAGTGTGTATTATAGAAATCATGAAATTATTATATTGTGGCCTATTTGGCAAATTTTTAATTAGAAGTGTTAGTATGGGTTCTGTATTTTTGAAATTGAATGAGTAAACTCATGTTGAGCAAGGAGGATGATAAATAAGAATCCATGGGTGATTTATCACTTCTTCCTGGAGAAAACCTTTAGCAATAGCAAATGTAAATTATGATGACACTACAAAACAGATTAGTGGAAAATAGTATGCAGAATTCCAGAGAGATTAACAATCAGGACAGGAGGTATTTAAAAATCACAGGAAACTCAAGTGCCTACTAGTCTTGGAAAGAATTTGTGTTTATCTAGTTTCTTTAGTCCAAGAATCTCAGTACGTTTAAATGGATTTTAAATTGACTTTCACATGCTGAAGAATCTACATTGTAATTTAAATCCTACAGATCAAAATAAAAATCAAAGTGTCCTAACTTTATTGAGAACTACAAAACAGAAAGAAAGCTACTAATGAATCTCTCTTGGTAAATTATTCACAGACACATACGTGGGGAAGATGAGCAGAAAACACTGCACTTCACTAATACTGTGTGGCAGGATAATTTACTGGAAAATTCATTTGTGTTTTGTTTTCTCTGCTGAGGGACAATCAGAAAGAATGAGAGTTCATTGTGTTTTGTGCTTTGCATTTTTTCTTCTGTTCTGTGAAGGTCTTTCTAGATTTTTTTCTTTTTTTTTGCCTAGGGGATTTTCAGGGCCTAAAGCAGAAAAGCAGAAAGTACTTGAAAATAACCTCTTTTTCTGGTTTTTGTTAAAGTACAAAACAGGGGTCGCAAATTCAAATTCTAACAAAGCCAGGCAGGTATCTAAAAGAACAAAGCAGACTGAGTTTAATTTGTTACACATAGGCTCAATTAGGTGGCTTAATTGACTATATAGGAATAGTCTTTATTTTCTTTAGGAATAT
>NW_016809420.1:443598-454477 GCF_001698545.2 Rhinopithecus bieti
GATAGTGTCAAAGAAAGATTGCACTACATAGAGTTAAATAGGAAGGAAGGTTTTACTCAAGGCCAGTAAAATAGGGCTCAAGACTTGCAATAGAGAAGAGAAATTGAACTCCACTGAAACAAAAGACTGGAAGAGTTTTTAAGCACTGGAGTGAGCTAATGGAAAAATATTAGAGGACTTTTGATGGGAGGTTGGTCAATGAAATTAAGTCATCTGTGTTTGCTGAGAGGTGCCCACTGAAGTTAGGCTTCCACTCAGTCAAAGAGATTTAGACATAAGGGTACTATGTTTTACATTCTGAAAAGATGCATTCCAGTTTTGTCAGAAAGACATTTCTGTATTGTAAAATTGGCAAGAGACTGGGAGAAGGTTTACATCTAAAGAGAAATAATTTATAATTGCAAGTTTTCTAAAGTAATTGCTCTTAGAAACGTGTGGACTAAATAGAGTCTCACTTTCATATTTTTCTTACGGTCTTATTTATTTATTTTTTGAGAGGTTGGACGAAGTTGAAATCTTTCTTTATAGTGATTTACAGAAAGTTGCTGAAAGAAAAGGATGTCTGAAGAAGTAACTTGGTGGTTTAAATATTAAATTCCCTAAGCTAGGTCATATTCTTCATGTCTCCAATTTGACTAAAACAATATGTCACAATAATACACGAATTGTGAATTTATTTTGAGTGAATTCAACTGAATTATAATTGTAAAAATAGGATGAAAAGAAATTCAAAATATATATGTGTGTGTGTGTGTGTGTGTGTGTGTGTGTGTGTATATATATATATATATATATATATCAGAGAATATATATACTCTGTTATCAGGTAAAGAAATAGAGGCAAAAATAAGTCCCACAACCTATTGTCAGAAAACAAGTAAAACCCCAAAGCACTAGACTTATGAGTGCAACTGGATAGAAGCTTCAACAGTGTGAATTAGAGGAAGCTAAACTCATCTATGAATACTATCATTTTGGCAGAAGGTCATGGTCCTCATCATTTTATTTAAGTTTTTTTTTTAAAGATAATGCATTGATTTTTAAAGATGTGTATATGTTATTATAAAGGAGTTTATGCAAGTATAAATTTAACTCCGTAGGAAAAGCTCTTGAAAATTCTCTTCCTTTATTTTATATTTTAATGCAAAGGGTTGAGTTCATTATACTCCTTGGATCTGATCTGGGCTAGCTTTATTTTTTTCTTTGAGGCTTACTGCTCTTTCTTTACTTGCTCCCACTGAGTAGTTTTCTATGTACTTTCATGAAATGTGTATTGTTGTTTTGTGTGCATATATTTTAATGTATATTAATTGTGCCACAGATCTCATTTTTTTCCACAAGAAGCACTGTACTTTTGAATTATGTTTATGTTTTTATGTGCAGTTCTATTGCGTCTATTTCCTACTTGAATTTCATGGTGTGCATTGATTACACTTTAGTTATCTATTGTGACAATGATGGACACCTTGATTGACTCTAATTGTCCGCACCCACAGTAATGCTGTGTCAAACACTGTTGTTTGTTTCCGTTAGAAATCTTTATAAGAATTAACTAAGAACAATATTTTGGGGTTATAGGTTATTTATACAATCATCAATAATTGGTTCCCCAGAATGAATACACCAGCCTTCTCTTTCACTAGCAGTGCATGGACATTCTTATACCACATCTTCACCAATATTTGCAATATAATGAATGTAAAATATCTCATTGTGCTTTAATTTTCAATTATTTGCCTATTAAGTAATTTAAACATGATTGTGACAAGTTTGTTAACATTTTGTGTTTTATCTTCTGTTAGTTGCAGGTTTGTATCTTGTACCCATTTCTTTCTAATACGATTTCTTTCTTTTCCTTGTTGCTGTGTAGGAGTTCATTATTTGCTCCAAATACAAAATGCTTAATTTTGTAGTAATTGAATTTTTAATATTTTAACTTTTGTTTTTTTGCCTTTGTTGTTTTTGCTGTTGGAAGTCCTTAGCTACTCCAAGGAAGCAAAGATCATTATATTAATTCAAATTAATTTTAAAGTTTTATCATTCATATTATCAATATTTCTAAGTTTTGAAGACCTTTACCCATACTATCTCATGGATCTAGTTATTTTACATGTCCTTTAAAACAGGAGAAAGTGCAAATCAGTACAAAAAAGGATAAAAATGCATCATAAAAAATAAAGATACATACCTTTTGATAGAGAAGAATACAAAAAAAGATATATTTCACAGGATTAAATCACATAAAAATTGTTAAATAGTAATGTTATGGACTGAATTATATCCTGGCAAAATTCATATGTCAACACCTTAACCCCCAGTACCTCAGAATGTGACTGTATTTGGAGATAAGGTATTTTATTTTATTTTATTTTATTTTATTTTATTTTATTTTACTTTATTTTTTGAGATGGAGTCTTGCTCTGTTGCCCAGGCTGGAGTGCAGTGGTATGATCTTGGCTCACTGCAACCTCCATCTCCCAGGTTCAAGTCAATCTCCAGCCTCAGCCTCCTGAGTAGCTGGGACTACAGGCATATGCCACTGTATCTGGCTATTTTTTTTTTTTTATTTTTAGTAGAGACCAGGTTTCATCATGTTGGCCAGGCTGGTCTTGAACTCCTGACCTCAGGTTATCCACCTGCCTCGGCCTCCCAAAGTGCTGGAATTACAGGCCTGAGATGAGCCATAGTGCCTGACTGGCAATAAGGTATCTTAAAGAGAAAATTATGCTAAAATGAGGTCCTTAGGATAGGCCCTAATCCAATCTGACTGACATTCTGATAAAAAGAGGAGATTAGGACACACAAAGAGATATCACATGTGCTGAGGCACAGAAGAAAGGCCATATGAGGACACAAAAAACAGGGAGCTATCTGTAAGCCAAGGAGGGTGAACTTAGGAGAAACCAAACCTGCTGATACTTTCATTGTGTACTTGTAGCCTCCAGAACTGTGAGAAAATATGTTTATGGTTTTTAAGCCACCTAGTCTGTGCTTTTTGTATGGTAGCCCTAGAAAACTAATACAGGTGGGTTAGCATGCGGTAGAATTTTATGTTGAATCATCAGAAAACCTTTCTGCCACTAAATACTATCAAGATTGCAAGATAATTACTCCAGATAAACAACGACAATCACTACCCATGAAAATATTTACAGCTACCAATGATAAATGCTAAAATATTTGATGTATCAACTTGTGCTTAACAGGTAGGAGCATAGATTGTTATGTCATTTTTAAACTTTCATGTTCTATTAACTATTGTTCATTGTTTCCCTAGCTGTGCTATTGTAAAAAGAAATGTTGTAAAGTCTTGGTATATATAATGAGTCAGAAAAACAAAGCATTTCCATATAAATTAAGCTATTAGCTTAATTTCTTTCAAGTAACAATTTTAAACAGATGCTGATCTACTCTGCTAAAATAGGTTGTTTATTTGTTAACCAAACATAAATTATATTATAATAATAGTTACTCCTATTTCCTAGTTCCCTTAGTATTCTATTTCTCACCCAAGTAAATGGCTCTTTATTAGAATAACAGTGACTACTGTCCTTATGCAAATAAAAATGAGGTATATTCCCACTTGTTATCAATGCTTTGACAGCAGAAGCTCAAGTTCAAAAATGATGTTTTTTTTCTTAAATAGATCTCTTTCAACCTTTAGAAACCCTGTTGGTCTGAGATAGGATTTTTAATGTATTCAGTGCTTTGATGATAACCAGAGCAATAGCTATATGCATCTGTCAATAAATACACATGGGAAGAAAAAGCATTATGAAATAACTCAAGATAAAATTTATTGGTGAGAATTGGAGCCACTATCATCAGTCAACTGTCTCCTTTCATTTCACCTAGGTATATTGGTTTTAATTTTTTTCAACTTACCAAGGATCACACTGCAGAAGCTAAAGGAATAGTAAGGACTCACTCATTGATTTATAGAATGCTCAAGCCTCTTGGTTTTAACTGGACTGAAGTTTACCTGAGTAATTCTTATATACCTAGATGATGACACCTTCTTAGAGTGGTGATAAAACACCAACTCTGTTCAACATTAAACCAGCCAGGCATAGAGGACAGCCACCTTCTCTCATCCTCATTCCTGTTGATAAGATTATATATCACTGGCACAACAGCATGTCTAATTCAAGATATGAACTGCCTCTTTATTCTCTCCCATGTAGTGAGGAGAAGCATTTCAAAGTTTTCCATCTCTCTAGAACTAATCATGACAAGTTAATTCTCACTAGGTGACAACATTTTACTCAGCTCTGTCAGAAGATGTGCACTGTAAACCAATTTGAAATACATTCAGAGAACTTGGCCTTTAGTATCTTATAATCTTATCTTTATTTGCACAAAATAGGATCAACAGCTGAGAGAAAAAAAACATATGAAGGAGCGTATGCAGAGAGTCAGTCTTTCTCTCTCCCTCTTTCTCTCTCTGTCTTTGCTCTCACTCTTGCTCTATCTCAATCCCTCTCTCCCTTTCATTCTTGCTTTCACATTTGCTTGCTCAGAGTGTAAGGGATGCACTGGTGTTGTTTTGACCAGGAGTTCAAATCCCGATTTTGGTTCTTAATATCTGAAAAACTTAATAATATATTTATTAGTAAAATAAAGCTAGTAATACCTCATAGTGTTATGGTAAGAATTAAAATTATCTATTAAAATACTCACATGGTTAGCGTAGTGCCTGGCAAACATTTATCTCTTAATAAATGTTAGTATGTTCAAACTCCATCCCTATGTTAGATTTTGAAAAAGATATCTTACACTTTGTGTTTTCAGTCTGGCATGTAAGGTGCTTGAAAGTCACCACTCCATCTAACAACAAGTAAAAACATGAGAGAAGTAAACTATCAACGACTCTTTTTACATCCTTAAGAGAAGTGAGGTCATAGGGGAAAGCACTGCCCCCAAACTAAAGATACCGATAAACAAATACAAAGCAAAATCCCGTGAGCTGAAACTTCCATGAGAACCAGGGCTGGTGCAGAGAAACCAGAACTGGAATTGACAAATCACTGGAGGCTCACTGTGAACAAGTGTGGGTTAAAGGATCCAGGGGAACCCTGTCACTGGGGTCACCCCCACACTCTTGTGACTTTTACCTTCTGAAGCTCTACCAGGTTCTCATAGTGAATATCTGAGAAACATCTCCTGCTTCTGACAGGGGAAGGGGTATTTGAGACATGCCAGATCATTGTGCCCTTAAGAGAAACTGCTTAATCAGAACCTGACTGCTGGAATTTTATCAGAGCCTACATGACCTGGGGGAAAAGAAATATCCAACTTCAGCCAGAGCTAGCCTTCCATGTGGAAGAAGGGAAACAGCAAACTCTAGTCCACTGTAGTCATCCTGTTTCGTGTGAGTTGGGGAAGCACTGAGAAGAAAGTGTGAAGCCCACAGTTCAGAGGCAAAGACTTACTAAAAGAGCAATGCTTAATTTAATGCTAGGTCTATAGAATATTTCCCTACCCCCATGCTTTACCCCCATCATACTAAAAGCCTATTTACAGCAGTTTCTTTTACCCAGGACATTATGTTCAGCTACAAAGAAAAATTTGCATTACATATTGAAGGCAATAATAATAATAACAAATACATAGTCTGAAGAGACAGAGCAAGCATCATAACAAGAGTCAAATATGGCAGAGATGTTGAAATAATTAGAGCAGAAATGGAAAACAACTATCATTAGTATTCTAAGGGTTTTAATGTATGGAGTAGCTTGCATGAAAGAAGAGATTGGCAATGTAAACAGAAAGATGGAAATTCTAATACCAAAAACAAGTAGTAGAGATAAAAAACATTTCCACAGAAATGAAGGATGTCTTTGACAGAACTATCAGTAGGCTGCACATAGTTGAGGAAAGTCTCTGAATTTGAAGATACCTCAACAGAAAACTCTCAAACTAAAAAGCAAAAAGGAAAAATCCAGAAACACAAGACAGGTATGCAACAACTTAAAGACAACTACAACAGATATAACATAGGCGTAATGGAAATAATAGAAGAAGAAGAAAATTAGAAAGAAGAAAAAATAGTTGAAACATTATAATACCTGAGAATTTCACCAAATTAGTCAAATAGCANGCATCATAAAAAATAAAGATACATACCTTTTGATAGAGAAGAATACAAAAAAAGATATATTTCACAGGATTAAATCACATAAAATTGTTAAATAGTAATGTTATGGACTGAATTATATCCTGGCAAAATTCATATGTCAACACCTTAACCCCAGTACCTCAGAATGTGACTGTATTTGGAGATAAGGTATTTTATTTTATTTTACTTTATTTTTTGAGATGGAGTCTTGCTCTGTTGCCCAGGCTGGAGTGCAGTGGTATGATCTTGGCTCACTGCAACCTCCATCTCCCAGGTTCAAGTCAATCTCCAGCCTCAGCCTCCTGAGTAGCTGGGACTACAGGCATATGCCACTGTATCTGGCTATTTTTTTTTTTTTATTTTAGTAGAGACCAGGTTTCATCATGTTGGCCAGGCTGGTCTTGAACTCCTGACCTCAGGTTATCCACCTGCCTCGGCCTCCCAAAGTGCTGGAATTACAGGCCTGAGATGAGCCATAGTGCCTGACTGGCAATAAGGTATCTTAAAGAGAAAATTATGCTAAAATGAGGTCCTTAGGATAGGCCCTAATCCAATCTGACTGACATTCTGATAAAAGAGGAGATTAGGACACACAAAGAGATATCACATGTGCTGAGGCACAGAAGAAAGGCCATATGAGGACACAAAAAACAGGGAGCTATCTGTAAGCCAAGGAGGGTGAACTTAGGAGAAACCAAACCTGCTGATACTTTCATTGTGTACTTGTAGCCTCCAGAACTGTGAGAAAATATGTTTATGGTTTTAAGCCACCTAGTCTGTGCTTTTGTATGGTAGCCCTAGAAAACTAATACAGGTGGGTTAGCATGCGGTAGAATTTTATGTTGAATCATCAGAAAACCTTTCTGCCACTAAATACTATCAAGATTGCAAGATAATTACTCCAGATAAACAACGACAATCACTACCCATGAAAATATTTACAGCTACCAATGATAAATGCTAAAATATTTGATGTATCAACTTGTGCTTAACAGGTAGGAGCATAGATTGTTATGTCATTTTAAACTTTCATGTTCTATTAACTATTGTTCATTGTTTCCCTAGCTGTGCTATTGTAAAAGAAATGTTGTAAAGTCTTGGTATATATAATGAGTCAGAAAACAAAGCATTTCCATATAAATTAAGCTATTAGCTTAATTTCTTTCAAGTAACAATTTTAAACAGATGCTGATCTACTCTGCTAAAATAGGTTGTTTATTTGTTAACCAAACATAAATTATATTATAATAATAGTTACTCCTATTTCCTAGTTCCCTTAGTATTCTATTTCTCACCCAAGTAAATGGCTCTTTATTAGAATAACAGTGACTACTGTCCTTATGCAAATAAAATGAGGTATATTCCCACTTGTTATCAATGCTTTGACAGCAGAAGCTCAAGTTCAAAATGATGTTTTTTTTCTTAAATAGATCTCTTTCAACCTTTAGAAACCCTGTTGGTCTGAGATAGGATTTTAATGTATTCAGTGCTTTGATGATAACCAGAGCAATAGCTATATGCATCTGTCAATAAATACACATGGGAAGAAAAGCATTATGAAATAACTCAAGATAAAATTTATTGGTGAGAATTGGAGCCACTATCATCAGTCAACTGTCTCCTTTCATTTCACCTAGGTATATTGGTTTTAATTTTTTTCAACTTACCAAGGATCACACTGCAGAAGCTAAAGGAATAGTAAGGACTCACTCATTGATTTATAGAATGCTCAAGCCTCTTGGTTTTAACTGGACTGAAGTTTACCTGAGTAATTCTTATATACCTAGATGATGACACCTTCTTAGAGTGGTGATAAAACACCAACTCTGTTCAACATTAAACCAGCCAGGCATAGAGGACAGCCACCTTCTCTCATCCTCATTCCTGTTGATAAGATTATATATCACTGGCACAACAGCATGTCTAATTCAAGATATGAACTGCCTCTTTATTCTCTCCCATGTAGTGAGGAGAAGCATTTCAAAGTTTTCCATCTCTCTAGAACTAATCATGACAAGTTAATTCTCACTAGGTGACAACATTTTACTCAGCTCTGTCAGAAGATGTGCACTGTAAACCAATTTGAAATACATTCAGAGAACTTGGCCTTTAGTATCTTATAATCTTATCTTTATTTGCACAAAATAGGATCAACAGCTGAGAGAAAAAAAACATATGAAGGAGCGTATGCAGAGAGTCAGTCTTTCTCTCTCCCTCTTTCTCTCTCTGTCTTTGCTCTCACTCTTGCTCTATCTCAATCCCTCTCTCCCTTTCATTCTTGCTTTCACATTTGCTTGCTCAGAGTGTAAGGGATGCACTGGTGTTGTTTTGACCAGGAGTTCAAATCCCGATTTTGGTTCTTAATATCTGAAAACTTAATAATATATTTATTAGTAAAATAAAGCTAGTAATACCTCATAGTGTTATGGTAAGAATTAAAATTATCTATTAAAATACTCACATGGTTAGCGTAGTGCCTGGCAAACATTTATCTCTTAATAAATGTTAGTATGTTCAAACTCCATCCCTATGTTAGATTTTGAAAAGATATCTTACACTTTGTGTTTTCAGTCTGGCATGTAAGGTGCTTGAAAGTCACCACTCCATCTAACAACAAGTAAAACATGAGAGAAGTAAACTATCAACGACTCTTTTACATCCTTAAGAGAAGTGAGGTCATAGGGGAAAGCACTGCCCCAAACTAAAGATACCGATAAACAAATACAAAGCAAAATCCCGTGAGCTGAAACTTCCATGAGAACCAGGGCTGGTGCAGAGAAACCAGAACTGGAATTGACAAATCACTGGAGGCTCACTGTGAACAAGTGTGGGTTAAAGGATCCAGGGGAACCCTGTCACTGGGGTCACCCCACACTCTTGTGACTTTTACCTTCTGAAGCTCTACCAGGTTCTCATAGTGAATATCTGAGAAACATCTCCTGCTTCTGACAGGGGAAGGGGTATTTGAGACATGCCAGATCATTGTGCCCTTAAGAGAAACTGCTTAATCAGAACCTGACTGCTGGAATTTTATCAGAGCCTACATGACCTGGGGAAAAGAAATATCCAACTTCAGCCAGAGCTAGCCTTCCATGTGGAAGAAGGGAAACAGCAAACTCTAGTCCACTGTAGTCATCCTGTTTCGTGTGAGTTGGGGAAGCACTGAGAAGAAAGTGTGAAGCCCACAGTTCAGAGGCAAAGACTTACTAAAAGAGCAATGCTTAATTTAATGCTAGGTCTATAGAATATTTCCCTACCCCATGCTTTACCCCATCATACTAAAAGCCTATTTACAGCAGTTTCTTTTACCCAGGACATTATGTTCAGCTACAAAGAAAATTTGCATTACATATTGAAGGCAATAATAATAATAACAAATACATAGTCTGAAGAGACAGAGCAAGCATCATAACAAGAGTCAAATATGGCAGAGATGTTGAAATAATTAGAGCAGAAATGGAAAACAACTATCATTAGTATTCTAAGGGTTTTAATGTATGGAGTAGCTTGCATGAAAGAAGAGATTGGCAATGTAAACAGAAAGATGGAAATTCTAATACCAAAACAAGTAGTAGAGATAAAAAACATTTCCACAGAAATGAAGGATGTCTTTGACAGAACTATCAGTAGGCTGCACATAGTTGAGGAAAGTCTCTGAATTTGAAGATACCTCAACAGAAAACTCTCAAACTAAAAGCAAAAGGAAAATCCAGAAACACAAGACAGGTATGCAACAACTTAAAGACAACTACAACAGATATAACATAGGCGTAATGGAAATAATAGAAGAAGAAGAAAATTAGAAAGAAGAAAAAATAGTTGAAACATTATAATACCTGAGAATTTCACCAAATTAGTCAAATAGCAAACCACAGATAATAGTAAGCTCAGAAAACACTGAGGGGATAAACGTCAAAAACCTTACACTTAAATATATTATTTTCAAACTCCAGAAAATCAAAGATAAAGAAAAAAATTGAAAAATGCAAGTGGAATGGGGCACAGCTTACCTACATATGGGCAAAGATAAGAATTATATATGGCTTTTCCTCAGAAATAATGTAAGCAAGATGTGAAAGGAGTAACAAATTTAAGCTTGGAGAGAAAAAAAAAATCCCACCAACTAGAATTTGGTATTCTGTGAAATATCCTTCAAAACTGAAGGAGAAATAATGACTCAGAATCAAGATAAGGATATCCCCTTTTACCACTGCTTTTCAACATAACTGACAGTGCTAGCCAATGCAATAAGATAAGAAAAGGAAACAAAAGGCTTACTGTTTGGGAAGAAAGAAATGAACCTGTCTTTGTTTACAGATAAATAAACATCTGAGTAAAATGTCTCTAATCATTGACAATAAAATTCCTAGAGCAAAAGTGATTATAGCAAAGTTGCAGGATACAGGGTTAATATATTAATACAAAATTGCTTTTCCGTATGCCACAATGAACAAGTGGGATTTAAAATTAAAAACACTAGGCCAGGCGTGGTGGCTCAAGCCTGTAATCCCAGCACTTTGGGAGGCCGAGAAGGGCGGATCACGAGGTCAGAAGATAGAGACCATCCTGGCTAACATGGTGAAACCACGTCTCTACTAAAAAATACAAAAAACTAGCCGGGCGAGGTGGTGGGCGCCTGTAGTCCCAGCTACTCGGGAGGCTGAGGCAGGAGAATGGCATAAACCCAGGAGGCGGAGCTTGCAGTGAGCTGAGATTGCACCACTGCACTCCAGCCTGGGCGACAGAGGGAGACTCCGTCTC
>NW_016809420.1:454484-473680 GCF_001698545.2 Rhinopithecus bieti
AAAAAAAAAAAAAAAAAAAAAGTTAAAAACACTAGACCATTTACATGAGGACTTAAAGCATGAAACATTTATGTATAACTCTAACAAAAAATCTACTATTTCAGGAAAATGAAAAATCTCTGATGAAACAAATAAATGGAAAAATATTCCATGTTTATGAGTAAGACTCAATATCATCAAGATGTAAATTATTCACATCTTGATCTATAGATTCAATGCAATCCCAATCAAATTCTCAGAAAGTTATTATGTGAATATTGACAACCTGATTCTAAAGTTTATGTTGAGAGACAAAAGATCCAGAATATCCAACACAATATTGAAGGAGGAAAACAAAGATGGAGAACTGATACTACTGAACTTCAAGACTTACTATAAAGCTACAGAAATTAAGGCTGTGTGGTACTGGTGAAAGAACAGACATAATAAATGAAGCAGTGTAAAGACTGCAGAACTAAAACACTTACGTATAGTCTACAGCTTTTTACAAAGGAGTGAAGGCAATGCGATGAATAAATATAGCCTTTTCAACAAAGTGCTGGAACAACTGGACATCCACATGCAAAAAATCGAATCTAGACACATATCTAATGATTTTCACAAAAATTAAGTCAAAATGAACTATAGACCTAAATGTAAAACACAAAACTATAAAACTCCCAGGAAATAACCTAGGAGGCAATCTAGATGACCTTGGTTATGGCAATGCCTTTTTTAGACCCAACATCAAAAGCACAATCATGAAATATGTAATTGATGCTAAATTTTATTAAAATTGAAAATATCTTATCTGGAAAAGACACTGTCAAGTGAATAAGCCACAGACTGAGAGAAAAATATTTGAAAATATACACATCTGATGAAAGATTGTTATCCAAAATATGCAAAAACCTCTTAAAACCTAACAATAACAACACAAAATCTCTATTAAAAGTGGGTAAAAGACCTTAGTAGATACTTCACCAAAGAAAAAATACAGATGGCAAATAAGCAAATAAAAAAGTCATACGTTATATGCTAGGGAATTGCAAATTAAAACAACCGTAAGATACCACTGTGTCCCTATTAGCATGACAAAACACCTAGTAGAATGGCAAAAGTCCAAAAAATTGACTGTTGAAGATGTGATGAGAATTCTCATTTATTACTGGTAAGAAAGCAAAATAGTACAGCAATTTTGGAAAACAGTTTTGTTGTTTCTTACAAAACTTACCATGTGATCCAGCAACTGTACTTCCTGGTATTTACCCAAAGGAGTTGAAAATGTATGTCCACAAAGAAACTTAGACACAGATGTTTATAGCATCTTTAATAATAATTGATAAAATTTGGAAGCAACAAAAATATCATTCAGTAGGTGATTGGAGAAATAAACTGTAGTACATCCAGGAGATGGAATATTATTAAACACTAAAAAAAGATAATCTATAAAGCCATAAGAAGGCATGAGACAGCCTAAATGCACATTATATTCAGTATGTAATGGTAGTAATATGTATTATGAAATAAACCAATCTGAAAAGGCCACATAATGTATGATACTAATTGTATGGTGTCCTGGACAAGGTAAATGAAGGAAACAATAAATAGCTCAGTGGTTGCCAGGGGTTCCACATGGAGGAATAAATGAATAGGTGAAACACAGGAGAATTTAATCTTGCCAAAGATTTTTCTCAAATGATTTCAAAAGCATAAGCAATATTAAAGTTTTTCCACTATGTTTTCTTCTAGAAGTTTTACAGTTTTATGTATTGTATTTAAGTACTTAATCTATTTTAAGTTGATTGTTGTGTATGGGCTGATGTAAGAGTCTAACTTCATTTTTGTGCATATGGATATCCAGTTTTCTCAGCACCACTTATTGATGAGACTGCCCTTTCTCCATTGTGTGTTCTTGTCATCTCTTTCAAAGATCAGTTGACTGTAGATGTGTGTATTTATTTCTGCTCTCTATTCTGTTCCATCTGTCTATTGTCTATTATTATACCAGTACTAAGATGTTTTGATTACTAGGCTTTTGTAGTAGATTTTGAGATCAGGTAATGTGATTACTCAACTTCGTTCTTTTTGTGCAAAATTGCTTTGGCTATCTTAAGTCTTTTGTGGTTCCATATAAACTTTAGGATTACTTTTGTCTATTTCTGTAAAAAATATCATTGGAATTTTGATACAGATTGTATTGCATCTGTAGATTTCCTTGTGTAGTATGGACTTTTGGATGATCTTAATTCTTCTAATTCATTAATATGAGATTTTTTTATGTGCTTATGTTTTCTTTAATTTCTTTCCTCAGTGTTTTATAGTTTTTGATGGACAGACCTTTAACCTCCTTGGTTAAATTAATTCCAAAGCATTTTATTTTTTGAATTTGTTGTAAAGGGGATTGATTTTTTGATTTTTTTTTTTTCAGATAGTTCATTGTTCATATACAGATATGCTACTGATTTTTTATGTTGATTTTATGTTCTGCAACTTTACTGAACTTATTTATCAGTTTAACAATACTTTTTGAACATTTTTTCAGGATTTTCAATCTATAATATTATGTCATCTTTTTTTGTTTGTTTGTTTTGTTTTGTTTTGAGATGGAGTCTCCCTCTGTCACCCAGGCTGGAGTGCAGTGGCGCGATCTCAGCTCACAGCAAGCTCCGCCTCCTGTGTTCATGCCATTCTCCTGCCTCAGCCTCCCAAGTAGCTGAGACTACAGGCGCCTGCAACCACACCTGGCTAATTTTTTTGTATTTTTCAGTAGAGACAGGGTTTCACTGTGTTCGCTAGGATGGTCTCAATCTCCTGACCGCGTGATCCACCCACCTGGGCCTCCCAAAGTGCTGGGATTACAGGCGTGAGCCACCGTTCCAGGCCTTATATCATCTTAAAACAAAAAGTTTCATTATTTCTTTCAATGTGGGTGCTTTTCATTTTCATTTATTTTTTAGTGTTACAGAATTAAGCAGATGGGAAAATACTTTGTCATATTGCTATAAAAGTTTGTGAACTTTTTTTTGCTGTTTTTACTCTTCCTTTATGGTGCACTATTATAAAACAGTTCATGGATACACAAATGTCCACTGTCTAATATTTGAACTTCACTGTTCTAATATATTTTTATAGGTCACTAGTGACTATACACACACACACATACACACACTGACTTTTCTTTTTAAGTGAGTGAGGAAAGGTAAAGATAAAAAGTTATTCAATAGGCATAGATGATTTAAAGTATTAAACATGTTTTGAATATATCCAGTATTGAACTTTTAATATTATGTTAAGACCCATGCACTGAAACAAAATCAATAAAACAAACAAAATAATCCTTAGTGAAAAAAAAGTAGCCCTTCTTTCAAGGCGGAATGACTGATTAAACAAACAAACAAAATGTTTAAGCAAAAATGCAAAACACTATACAAGTAGGTGCCAAGATGAGTGACTCTCCATTTAGAAAAATTAGAAATCAGTATAGTTAGAAAAGTTGTCCTCTTCCCTTAGACTCTTCAATCAATTAACTTCCAGTGAAAATAACTAAACTTGAGGCAAGCTTCCCAGTGTTTTCAATGCATTGTAAGATCAGAAATTATTCCTCCTCCTTAGGAGTCTACAGAAGGCCAGCCAGAAAGAGGTAAATGGCTGGGAAAACTGATGTGTATGGTGGCAGAGAAAACTTCCTCTTCATCCTCTGAAGATTCACTGAAATATCAGCTCACAAAAGGCACATTAATTGGAGAAAAGGTGCACAAACTTACTTAACCTGTGTACACAGCGAGACTCACAGAGTGATTACCCACTCGCTACCCCATTCCCAGTGTGATTCAGAAGCTTATATACCATCCTGGCTAACAGATTATGGAGGAGGAAGAAGAGGAATTCCACTGAAGGGAAATAAAATATTACTAGGCAGAATGAATGCATGCAGGAACAGAGATTAACTTGTAAGTAGTAATTTTTTCTTTTTTCTTTTTCTTTTTTTTTTTTTTGACAGTGAAAGGGTCTGTTCAGGTGTGGTTATACGTTTTATCTTACAGAGAGAGGAAGAATAAACTGTTCTTGTTGGGTCTGGATTTTAGGCAGTTAAAGGAACTTCAACTTATTTAGGAAAGATAGTGGGATGGGGGGAAGGCTAAACAGACCATAAGCCTTCTTCAGTTGTCATGTCAATATGCCATATTTTGGGGTATTAGCTTCTGAGTCCCAATATGTGTTCATACAATGTGAAAAGAAGGATAGGGCTGGGTTTCCATTATCATGTGAATTGCCATGGAGAAGGTTCAAAAGGAGGGCTTAAAGGCAAGACTGCAAGGAGTCCAGAGCAAAAACTAGAAAGACGGAGGAAACTACAAGAAATCTAAAATAAGGATTAGGAAAATAGAGAGTTAGGGCTTCAAGGGAGGATCTATGTAAAAAACTCTCTAAAGCCAGAAGAGTAGTCTGATTTTCCTTTTTTTTTTTCCACTCCCAAACTATTATCTCTGGTTTTGTTTGTTACAGGTAACAAATTAGTTTAATTTTCAACTTCTAGACCTCCAGTATTACATTGCTTTATCATACTTACTGGGATCCTAAAAAACAAACATATATATAAAAACAGAAAAAAAAAAATCACCTCCACAAGGGGTTACTGTGCACTAATCAAGAATAGGTGGTGATGGGGATGAGTTGGGGGTGGAAGTTCAGCACCTATGAGAAAGACAGCAACTACTGTTGTGGTCTAGTGAAACACAGGCTTTTCTTTAGGAGACATTAATCGGCAGTGAGGTCTGCCTCAACCTAAGAGATGAGAAGAATTTGTCTCTTGAGAATAATGATGGATATTCCTCAAGAATTGAAGATGGGCCAGGTAACAAGTCTATTAGAAAGACTATTCTTGTGTAAAATAAAGAACCTGAAGGGAACAGAATTCTAAAAGAATATGTTGATTATTCCTATTGAATAAATAATTATTTATTATTTCACATGGATTGATATTTATATATCAATTTCATGAGCAAGTATTTGCTGAACCTCTACTATATTCATAGCATTGTGTTAGTCATTGCCACTGAGATGCTGGATAACCCCTATCTGGACAGACAGAAATGACAAAGGCAAGGTATAGTATAGTGTGCTATACAATTAGATGCTGTCTTAGCTCACTTTTTGCTGCTATAACAGAATACTACTGACTGGGTAATTTATAAAGAACAGAAATTTATTATCTCACAATTCTGGAGGGTGGAAAGTCCAGCATCAGGGTACCAGCGTGTTGTGAAGGCCTTCTTGCTGCATCCTCACATGGCAGAAAACAGAAAGGCAAGTGAGGGATCAACTCCGTGCCCTCACATGGCAGATGACAGAAGAAAAAGAAGCCAGTCCCTCAAGTCCTTTTTAATAGCAGCATTAATCCATTCATGACAGCAGAGATTTAATCACCTGAACACCTTCAATTTAGGCCCCACCTTGCAAAACTGTTGCACTGCAGATTAAATTTTCAACACATGAATTTTGAGAAACACATTCGGACCATAGCAGATGCTAAATTCAGTTGTGCAAACATTGGATCATAAAACAGGGGAAAGGCTATCATTATGGGGTGTATAAGGAAGCAGGGAATTCTCCCAGGAGATGAAGTTAGCCATAAATGACAAGGAATATGTGGATAGGAGCAAATTATGGAAGACACAGAGGACCAAGTGCGAAGTGCTTACATTGTGAACCCCAGTCAATTAGAATATGATCCTTCCTTGGAAACAGGATCCAATGAAGTGAGAAAATTAATTCCCTTCACAAAGAGCCATCTCAAGGCCTCAAAGTACTCATTTATCACTACATTTGTAAGAGTGTATTTAAAACATCACATCACTTTCAAAAATTTATTCACATGGTTTATATTTTGGATTTTTAAAAATCTTTTGGTATCTGAAATTCCAACTTTCCTATTCATATCCCATTATTAGTTCCCAGTCCCAGTGACATTGGCTTTATTGCCCTGTTTTATTATCTTTCACTGATTGATAAATGCAGGCAAACTGGAACAGAAAACTTATGTACAGATATTATGCTTGTTTATTGATCCCTACTGTGATCAATAGTGTTCTATCCCATGAATTCAGTAAGTCTGCTAGAACAATAACAGCCCTAGTTTATTGCAAGTAAATCAGTATGGTTGTCCTCTAACATGCATGTCTTTCAGAATCTGCATAGTATACGGATTATCATTATATAATAAAGTCCATTCTCTTCTGGTCATCTACAGGCTTTTGGATATTATAAACCTGGAAATTGATTTCCCCCAAAATAATCTATAATGTATTTTCACCAAATAAGATGCCTGCCACTTAGTGGAAGTCACAGGTGCTGGTCCTGTGCTAAGAGATCTTAGGAATGAGTCATGCTGGGGAAGAAATTACTTAAACATTTTGAAGGCAATATCCTAAAAGGTAAAAATTAGTATCTTTTCCATGTCATGAGTACAAATAAGAAACATTCCATTTACAAAGTGATGCTCTTTTCCCATTTATTTTTGTCCTGGAGTATTTTATTCTTAGGAATACAGGGTTCTGCTTTTAATTCCAGTTTTCTTGTATGATGAAACTTTCTGGCACATCTCAGGAACTAGAACATATTAGGCAAACAGAGAAACAGTATTTGCCTTAAAAGAGTTGCTGGACAGTCTCTGCTTTGATTGTGATGGATCATACAGCAGCCTCTCTGAGATTTAAGCAGCTACATTTTTCAGGGTCCCTTGTTAAAGCCGTAGTCACTTACCCTGACTGGTCCAAAGAATGAATATAATGAAACACTTTCTTTTGCCTGGGTAATAAAAGACTATAAAGCTTCCAGGAGATCGGTGAAAACTGATAGCATACTTTATGGTTTTGTAGCTTAGAGATCTCATCAGTATCTAAATCTGTCATAATGTATGTTTAGCAAAAAAGAAGAGAATTTGGAGAACTGACTTGTTTCATTAAGTTACTGCTACATTCTCATAACCAGATAGGAGAGTCTATCATTGTTATCTTAGCAACAAGACACTGGCTTGCTACCGACACCACCTTGGTGGGAATGATTTTAAGCAATTCATGTTCTCAGCCTGCCTGCCTCCCACACCAACATACTCGCTGTGACTTGTATAACCATGGAAAATGAGTTTGCATTTTCCTTGATCGCAATGGATATATGACTCAAAGGGGTTATTTTTAGAGAAAATGGAAACAAGATGAGTTGAAAGACTTAATACAAATCATTTAGAAATTATTTATAGGTCTTTGGTGTCATCTTAACAGTGAGAGACACGTAAAGATGCAAGCTAGGGAGTAATAACAGCTTCTTTTAGAATTGAAAGGGGTATCTGATGTGATGGCAAGTGAACTACTGTCATATGCTTGGACATATGCATAGGCATCTATATGGGAATTTCACCACGTGGGATGATGTTATTATTGAATATTACAGGACACTAGAGCTGCACTGTTCATCAGAAGATCTAAAGTTACTCAGATTGACGCTAATAGCAAACATAAGGCAACATTGACATAAAGTCTAATTAAAAGAAGTTGAAGGGATATAAACTAAACTGTCCGATCACACTTTATATTGTGAAAATGAGATTTTCTACTGTTGCATTTGTAAACTTTAATTTTTTCTAAAATATTTGAGTTTCTTCTTAGAACAAAATATATTCTAATAACTTTAATTTTATAGGTAAATTACTTTTCTAATTGTTGTTAATTAATTTTCAAGTTAGTTATCATATTAGAGACCTTTCCTTTTAGAGTAGATGTGCAAAAGTTTCCATTCCCAATCTGTAGCTCTCCTTTTCAATTATGCTTAAAAAATTACAGTACTAACATTATTTCTGTGGTATACTATAGTATATAAGATTATGTGTTTTTGTTTAAGTCAAGTCAAATTTTAAATGCCATATGTGCTAGTTACTCAATTGCTGGAAATTCGGGTAATTGAAATTCACTAAATTTGAATTTCTTCATTTACAAAATGTGGAAATATAGTACTTGTACTATACCATATATTAAATCAACAGGGTTTTTGCGAGGATGGATTAATTTTAGAAATAGTTCTTTGAACAGTATCTGGTTTAAGTAAGCACTTAATATTTTAATGGATAAAATTATTGTATTCTTAAGTACCTAATCTATGTTTACTAAGTCTAACTTACTTGATTTCACTAAATCTTCTTTCTCAGAATTCTACTTAGGACTATGGAAAAATAATTAAGCGTATTTTAGATATTTAATTTCTCTCCCTAAAACTGTGGCGTTCTTGGCTCAGTTAAATATTGTTAGGGATAATATTGCCTTTATCATCAAAAAACTATGCATACAACTTTAAGAGACATGAATATCACAATTATACTTCACTCCTAAAATCTTAAATCATCCTCTGTTGTAGTATTTGCTTATCGTCTCCCATTTTATAAATGTGCTAATGTTCTTGATTAATTAAAAGGAGTGAAATTGCATTCACATTTAAATTAGATCCAACTCAAGGGAGAGCGGTGAATAGAACTTGCATCCACTGGATTGTCAAAAATTAGTCATTTCTGTTTTACATGATTAGCTAAAACAGTCGATTCGTGGCTTTTTGGAATCAACACTCTTCCTCCAGGGCCACCCATGGGTCCCTTAGCAGCCTGGTTGGAAAGAAAATGCTCTATGTAATTGACAAATAATTCTTACTCATGAATAAATAACTGTGCTGACCTTCAGGCTGTTGCCTATAGAACATGATGCAAATTCCTTCAATTTTTATTTTTTTACTTTTTAATAATTCTTGAAATACTTTACTATTTCTCCCTTCTGTCAAAACATATCAATGTCACTTGGAAAAACTTTGATCCATAATGCCACTGTTCCACCTTTTCTTCCTTCTCTGTATAAATATCCATCACGGTTGACATTTAACATTCACAAATGATTGTAGCAGATTTCACTTATGCATGATTGGGTATGATTTTCTAAATTTAGACATGTGTTTGGTTCATCTACAGAGTTTTCCAAATTCTTTATAGTCATAGATTAATAAGTTAAGTAAATTACATTATTTTTCACAGAACAAATTTGCATAACTAGAATATTTGAAGTCTTTCATTTCTCAGGTTAAAATGTAGATATCTCATTTCCAGCAAATTAAAATTAACTATTTTTATTTGATGTTACATATTGTGTTATATATTAATAAACTAGTTTATATTACAATAGGCATTTCACACAATCATATATGAACTACATTCAGAGAACCACAATCGGAAGACTCCAGCAGTGACTTTTGATAAAGTTGAATCATACTTCTGCCTGATACCTTATGTATGTTGGAGTCCCTGTTCTTTTAATACTTTATCTACTACAGGGTTGGCCTCCATACATTAAAGAAGACTCCACTTTTGGGCTTTGTAAAGAAATGGCCACAAATCTTAAGTGTTGGTCCAAACACTAGCTTTTTTTTTTTTTTTTTTTTTTTTTTTTGGTCTACTGCAATAATAATTACCCATACTTAGGTCTCACAGAAGATTAAGGTAGAATCTTCCTTAGTATACTTCTTTTATTCTTTTCTTAGATACAAGATTTTCTCTCTATGACAGAGGGAATTATTTGTCAGTCCATTAATATCTTCTAATCGAAACAGTTTGGTTATATATACATATATATCCACATATTAAAAATTTGTTCTTTAGGTTTTCACCTTAAACGAAAATTTGATTAATTTTAAATTCAAGAACAATTCTTAACAACATACCAAAAGGACATTAGTATAACAAGATTTTCTCTAACATCAGACCAAAAAAAGAAGTCTAAGTTTAGAATTTATGTGTATGTTTATAGCCTAAACACACACACACACACACACACACACACACGTCTATATATATCTTAAACAGATGGATACTTATATGCATGCACACTTATGAATATATAAATATATATGTATAAATGCACATGTATACATGTGTACATATATGACGTGTTTGTGTGATATATATTCATGAACATATATAGACAAATATATCTGCATTGTGCATAATTGAATAAATTATAAATTTTATTTTGACTATCAAATGGCCCAGTAATCGCAAATCACGGGCATTTAGTTTAAGGCAGATACAGAGGATAAAGAATGGAGAAATAGCTACAGAGTCATGAAGAGTGGCCAATCCAGAGGACAGTGAAATCAGTATAGAGCTGAAGATGGAGAGGGCCACATCTCCACTCTCACAAAGCTTGCTTAACTTTGTCATTAACTATTCTTGTGTGGGATAACTGCATGAAAACTCCCACCATAGCCACTCTTTCCTGAGACTCTCAATTCCAAACACTGTCACCACAAATTTTTAATGAGAGTTACATTCTCCCAAAGTAAGCTGGAGCCAAACTATATATATCTTTGTAGCCGGATCGTCTATTCCTCTTCTATTTCTGATTCTTATTTATTGTTCTATTCCTCCAAATGTAAAGCAGGACCCACTGCTAACATATACTAGTCTTTATGTGCATTGCCGAAAGCCACCTTATCTGGGTAGTTCAAATAGAAGTCATCTCTCCTCCCAGAAGAGGCAGCTCACTCTAGAGTGTAAAGCTGACTGAGGTTAGTGAGGGAGAAGCTTCTGCCCTCCCTGCAGGCTCTCAGCCAGGCATCTTTGTGCAGGGCACAATTGGCACAGCCATATGTGTCAGCCTTAATGGGAAGCCTGCGCTTGGCCACATTGCTTATGCTATAATAACTTGTAATGGCTTAAACTAACTTAATTTTCTTAGGCCCCTGCTGTAATTCTTAACACACTAGGCTATGTCATTTTGGGAACTAGCCAAAATCATGGAGGGCTCCCTCCTTTTCACAAATCTCTCCATTAATTAATTGCTTCGTTTTTCAAAGCAGTGAGATGAAATTTCAGAACACGATTAGATAGAAATAATTTGAAAAATTTTTTTTCAAGTGACTTTTTTGGAATTCTTCCAAAACAGAAGAGATTGGCAAAAAGGTTTGCCAAAGTCAAGCTTAATGGTTACTATGTAGTAATTGCTTCAAAAGGGACTGTTTTTTCATCCTCCTCTGAAACATCGATGTTCAACAGTGATGGCATCCAATTATTACATTTCCTTTTTTTTGAAACATTGAAAGAAGGGTTTTTTAAGTCTCTAAAATAAACATGCAAAAGTAGCAAGTAAACCAAATTTTAGTTGGAGGATAGGTAGAAAACAATATTCCCATTTCTTTTTTTCCCTTAAAATAGATAAAATATATTTTGGGCTGGAACGTTCACAGTACAGAAAGTTTATCAATTCTATTTCTTTCAAAGAGAAGAAAGCATTGTGGCCTGGTTGATGTACAGAAAAAGTTCTTACTGAATCCAGTAGCATTCCCAGTGCTGTTGAAGGTGTAAATCACTCTAAAGGCTTTGGCGTATGCACTCCTGGATTCAAATCCTATCTCTGAAAGCTTGAAGAGGACAGTTGACATTTCTGGAGCACACAAACCAACTCATTAAATAATGGTATCTATAAATATAAAATAATCCATAATTTAATGGACCACAAAATCCTTTATAGAATAAAGCAGTTTTCTCATTGTTTGAGAATGTTTACATAAAATAGAGCTATGAAAGATGAGCCTTCTGGGTTAGTTGTTTGTTTTTCTTTAGACAAATGAATATCTTTTCTGACTTTGACAGCACACATACTAGAATTAGAAAATACCAAGGAGATCACTGTGGCCCCTGGACATGGGTGATCTCTATCATGGTTCCCCAACCCCCGGGCCATAGACCTGTACTGGCCTATGGCCTGTTAGGAACCGGGTCACACAGCAGGAGGTGAGTGGCAGGTGTGCAAGCATTACTGCCTGAGCTCCGCCTCCTGTCAGATCAGCTGGGGCATTAGATTCTCGTAGGAGTGCAAACCATATTGTGAATTGCACATGCCAGGGTTCTAGGTTGCATGTTTCTTATGAGAATCCAGTGCCTGATGATCTGAGGTGGAAGTTTCATTCCCAAAACATCCCCTACTCCCACCACTCCCCCGACTCCCTGCCCCCATCCATGGACAAATTGTCTTCCACCAAGCCAGTCCCTAATGCCAAAAAGGTTAGGAACCACTGATCTATGTTGTCGAAAGTGAAAATTCACTGTAGAGATATACAGAATAACTTATTTAAGACTCACTTTACTAAAACCCCTTCTAGATTTATTGAGATATTCACAATTACAACCAAGTTAAGCAATCTGTGAACCAGGAAGGTAGATTTGGATTATATATCAACGTTCAAGGGAAGTGCTTGATATAAATGCTACTACTGGCTTAATCAAAACTAGTTATCATCTAAAATAGTGGCCTATGAGTTTTTCTAAAGAAGCCTGGATCTTGAGTTGCAGGAGCCTCCAAAATGCATACAGAGCAATCCAAAGATAGAATGTAGATTGTTGATAACTCTTTAACTTCTCGCCGCTTAGACGTTATTTCTCATAGTATAACTTGACAAATAATTGTAGCCAGCAATTCTTATTTAGAAATGCACCTGTAGATATTGTTTCCAGTGAAATACAGGCTTGAAACACCACCTTTATTTACTTATGCAAAATTAGCAAGTTGTACATAAAGGAAAATTATGAGATACAGAAGTGTGATACCTAAATTAAAGTTTGAATAAAATCTTCACAATGCTGCTTTTGTAAAGATATAAAATAATAGTAAGTCCAGTTAAAGATCCATATCTGTCACACCAATAAAACATGATAAAACACATTAAATCTAAGGATGTAAACTATTTATTATAAAAAGAAGGAATGGCAACAGACACCATCTGTATGAGTGTACTTTCTAGAGCAGTAATTGGTTAATTGTGTAATTTAGATATCTTACTTAAATCAAGTTTATATTTCACCATGAATTTCAGTATTACATTAATGACTATTGTAATGAAATAATTAAATCTGAAAGTCAATATTAATTTACTATAGGAAGACTCTTAGTGAATTACATTGGCAGGTGAGCAGGAATAGTTTAGTATTACCTAGTTGATTATTTCATAACCTATGTGCAGACCATAAAGCAGTTTCTGGTTGCTAAATTTTTATTTCAGTTATAATTACTTGATATCACAATACACCACATTATAGCGGCTTTTCGCTGGTAATCAGATCAGGATTATTCATGATTATCTTTACCACATTTTCTTCACACAGTACTTTTTATATGTAAAGTTTGTTTTATGGAATAATCAAATTCAAATATTTTAACTGACTCAGAGGAACAAAGGAGTATCTTGATCACTTTTTTTTTCCTGTGTCCAATGCCTCATGGAATATTGACAACTCCTTTAAACTTATTTTGGCTAATTTCATCATAAAATATATTCTCAGATTTCTAAGCTGTATGCTTATGCTGCCCTGTTTTAAGTTTTTAAAACTATTTTATCTACTAATTTGCTTCTATAGAGGTGGGAATTAAGTTCTGAAACCTACCCTCTACCTCTGCCCAGTGAGCACACACGCACTTGTGTATGCATGTGCAACCTTATTTACCTGTACATAGCTCCTCTCTTCCCAAGTTCCTTATATAACTATATCCATTTTTAGTTAAAACAATATTTAGTGTTTGCGTTATTAACACAATGTTAATATTAATCAGCGCCAAGTCATGCAATGCACTATGATTATATTTGTTTTCTCAAACCATTTTCTATTGACCTGGAGGCAATTATTGCCATCCTTATTTGCTTCATTTTCTTTGTCATAATCAGCATTCAGCCTGAAACTCCACAAGGGAAATATAAATCTCTGTTCAAAACATTTAAAACATATCACATACTCTATAAAATTTCTTATTTTCTTGGTATTTCCCTTCTAGGCCCTTTCTCATTTTTCTCCTATCTTGCCCAGTTTCTTTCTAGACCTGTTGCATAGCTGTAATACTAGGAGGACCGTCACCTTCCCCTTTTATTCTTATATTACTATGCCTTTTTATATGGAGTGCATCACATGATTTCTCCATAAGAAAGGATGAATATGAAAAAAATGTGTAAATATGTATACCTGAATTTTGTTTTCTTTTAAATTTTAGCCCCACATATGTTTGAACATACAACCTGGTATAGCATGCTATTTGGAGAATAATATTACCTCTAAATGTTGAAGGCAGTGTTCCATTATGTTATAGCTTTTTGATATTTAGAAGTTTAATCCCATATGTCTGAGTTAGTGTGTAAATTTTTTTTCCATAATTGTCCTCAAAAATTATCCTTTTTTCCCCAACTACTGGAAAATATCCTGATGGTGTGCTTTGATATAGGTGGTCTTTTTTCATTCCCTATGCTGCTGGGCTCTCAATAAGCCCTTTCAAAATAGAAAGTAATGTTCTCTTTATTTAATATTTCTTTGATAATTTTTTTCTCATGTTTAATCTTTCTGGAGCTTCTGTTACAGAGTAGGAAAAATGGATCAGAGACAAATGGAGCTCCTGGATCAATTCTCTAATTTTCCTTTCTATTTTCCATTTCTTGGACTTTTCTCCTGTCTTCTGGGAGATTTCTTAAACTTTATTCAATATATAATTTACTTTGTGTGGAGATCTGACTGCCTGCCCCAAACTCTAAACATATCTGCAAGTTTTTTTGTCTGCAAAGGTTGAATCAGAGGGTCTCTGAACTCAAGTGAACCAGGGATAGCTGAAGAAAATCTTCATCCTAATCATTGTTATCCCTGTTTCTTTCTTTCTATCTATCTATCTATCTATCTATCTATCTATCTATCTATCTATCATCTATTATATGTGTTTACTTATTTACATGCCAATTCTATATTTATTAACATATGTTCATTTATGTATAAATAGCAGTTCTCAATTATTAATTTTAAGAAGTCTTAAAACATTTTGTTTTCTGAATATAATTTTTGTTATGTGTAAGCATTGTTTTACAATAGATTTAAAATTTTCTCCTACCTATAAGCGTAATTACAGTTTTCTTTTTTTCTTTAGGTTTTGCTCTGCTTTCTGCCTTGTTTTTGTCTTCACATGTAGCTTTCCTCTGTTCATTTTGCTCTCTCTTTTATGACACATTGTCCTTAAATACCTAGTCATCCAGAACTCTTTTAAGTTTTTGAGTGACAAACAAAATGCCTGCTGGAGGCTGGGCGTGATTGCTAAGCCTGTAATCCCAGCATTTTGGGAGGCCGAGGCTGGTGGATCACTTGAGGTCAGGAGTTCAAAACCAGCCTGGCCAACCTGGTGAAACCCTGTCTCTATTAAAAATACAAAACAAAATTAGCTGGGTGTCATGGCAGGTGCCTTGTAATCCCAGCTACTCAGGAGGCTGAGGCAGAAGAATCACTTGAACCTGGAAGGCCAAGGTTGCAGTGAGCTGAGATCCTGCCACTACACTCCAGCCTGGACAACAGAGTAAGACTCTGTCAAAAAACAAACAAACAAGCAAACAAACACATCACTAGAAACTCTGGGCATGAGCAGGCTTGCTGAGTGATGGACTGTGAAGGGAGATGTATTGATATGGACATATCTCCCAATGCTGATGTAACAAATTACCTCAAACTTAGTGGTTTAAACAACACAAATTTTATAGGTTAGAGGTTCAGTACAGGTCTCACTGGACTAAAATCAATGCGTTGGCAGGGCTATGATACCTTCTAGAAAAATCTATTTATTTCTGTTTTCTACCTTCTAGAAAGAAGCCATCCACATTCCTTGGCTTCTAGCCCTCATTCTCCACCTGCAAATACAGCAAAAGCGGGTAGATTAAGTTCATTCTGGCCATATGTCATAGTCACATCTCCCAGTGAGATTACAGCCAGGAAAGGTTATCTGCTTTCAAAGGCCCATATGATTAGATTGGGCCAACCTGGGTAATGCAGGCTATAATTTCCTTATCACCTCTTAGTCACATCCGCAAAGTCCCTTTTGTCATAGAAGACAGCATATTGATAGTATCTGAGGATAAGAAACTGAGCATCTGGTCGGGCGCGGTGGCTCACGCCTGTAATCCCAGCACTTTGGGAGGCCGAGGCGGGCAGATCACGAGGTCGGGAAATCGAGACCATCCTGGCTAACACGGCGAAACCCTGTCTCTACTAAAGAATACAAAAAGTTAGCAGGGCGTGGTGGCGGGCGCCTGTAGTCCCAGCTAGTGGGGAGGCTGAGGCAGGAGAATGGCTGAACCTGGGAGGCGGAGCTTGCAGAGCCTAGATCGAGCCACTGCACTCCAGCCTGGGTGACAGAGCGAGACTCCGTCTCAAAAAAAAAAAAAAAAAAAAAAAGGGAACTGGGCATCTTTGGGGACCCTTATCCTGCTAGAGATCAAGCAAAGAGAATCAAGTAGGGAATCAAGCAGAGACAAAACCATTTTGTTGATGAACAATTTTCAGTAGATGCAGTTCTCTGCTCTTTGAGAGAAATCTTCCTTGTTCTTCTTCCTTTTGTATGTAAGCCAGCCTACCAGCTTTCTAGGAGTCAAATGTGGAAAGTGTTAGGGGTAAAAATAATTAGGATGCAGATTTTCTTCACCTGTCACTGGTGCACTTGAGTTCAGAGACCCTCTGATTCAACCTGTGGAGAGAAAACAAAACAAAACAAAACAAAACAAAAACAAAAAAACTGCAGGTATGTTTAGTGGTTGGGGGCAGGCAGTCAGATCTCCGCACAGAGTAAATATGGGCATTCACCAGTTGTGCTATTCTTCAACCCTACATTCTTATGCATTGCACGCCAGCTTCTTGACACTCACCAGCCTACAGGCACTAGCATTCAGCTTTTCCCATCTGCTGAGTTACTTACTCTGTAAATCTGTTTTTCATCTTCCAATATTTGGCTGGAATTTCTCATCTGCTGTCATCTTCTTTCCTATTCTCTTTTGTTTGGTGGATTTGTCTAGTTTCTAATCCTTTATTGTCATTTCAGTGAGTTTACAGGAGACAGTAGAGGTCAAGGGTTATGCTTAACATACCACATTAAAGTAGAATTTCCTTGCATAAAGATTAATAATACACCTCCTCTATTTCTCCCTCTTCATAGTTGATTATGTTTTGAAGTGTTTGCCTTATACTGGCTCATTTTGACACTGTAGTATTATGCATGGTATGAAGGTTTTATAGTTTAGACATATATAAAAAAACCTTATGCAATAATAATGTATCATTTAAATACATATATATAAGGCATTTGTTTTGAAAGAAGAGTGGAATATTAAACTCCAGGGAAAAAGAGAGCATGGTCAACATTAGATAAAACTATTATATATCAAATTAATTTTGCAGAGTTTATGATAAGCCAATGATAGTATAATACAATGTTGAATAGCATGTTTTCATTATTGAAATCCTTTCACATATCTTGATAATTCTGGGAGGGTTTTCTTATACATTTTATTCATATAAGTTTTATGTTTTCTATTTTAACATCGTTGCAAGAATAAGTGAACTCAAATTCATTTTGTAATGATCAACAAATGTATTTATCAAAATTGAGAAGTAGAACCACATACTGGAATTCAGGGATTTGCTTTTCTTGAATTCCTATTTAGAGACCAATGATATAAATATTACATGCTTGAATTCAGCATATAATTTGGAAGTAAAATATTTTGCAAGTTGAATTAAGTTTAAACAGGAAAAAAAAAAAAAAAAAAAAAAAACCTAACAAATTGCTGGAAGACAATTGGAATGCCCCAGGCTTAGACTTAATGACTAAACCGTGTTTGATCTCCAGGGTGTTGCTTTTCCTAGGCTTTTCTTTTGTTTGGAAACTTTAATTTTCTTAAGATTCTAAAATTACAGGTTGTCAGCACATATGGCATATTTTGAAATCTAGAGTAACTGCATAGTTGGCAAATAAATGAATACATAGGTTTGTAAATAGAATTAAAAATAAGAAAAAATTAAAGTAAAACTACTAGTCCCAAAAATCAAAATTACAGAACTTTGTATGTATGATAAAGCATAAAGTAAAATAGTATCTCAGCAAAACAAAGCAGTATGGGAAATAAGAAAGCCAGAACAGTTAATAATAGGCTGGGGGAAGCAATTACTCTGCTAAGGTGTATCTGCAAAGTTCAAGTTAAATGTCCCAGAGGCATGGTTGTCTCAGATGTCCTTTAGGCAGGTGGCAACCAGGTAGGGACCATGATAGCAAGAGTTAGTGCATCAGGCAGTACCTAGAAGCCTGTGGACTCTATGAAATCAGTTCTGGGTGACCTGTTCATTAACAAGGCACTAACTAGAAGCCATGGTGATGAGATGAAGCATCTTTTGTATGGGACCAGTAGGAGATAAATGGAGTGACAAAAACTCACCTATCAGACTTAGACTTAGAAAAGAGCATCAGAGTGGTATGTGAAGAAAGTGTAACATTATAATGGAGGTAAAGGAATATCAGTTTGGAGGCAATGTATTAGGTCACTGTCAATGAGAACAATTCCATGCCTCTACATGAGACCTGATGGCTGATATATTTCCTACACAAATCAGCATTTTCTGTAATGTTAAAATCTATAAGTAGAGGGATGTAGTGACTTCAGATAAGAGAGTTGGAGAAGGCAGGGACTGGCAAAAAGAAGGATCCACCAATTTCTACAAAACCAAAGTTTATTTTCTCAGACTTTCTGAATTAAGATGTACTTGATACATATTAATTTATGATATTAATTAGTCCTAATATGACAGCAAGTACAGTAGGTTGAATTTTATTATCAGGCAATGAGTAAAAATCTCCCAAGATATTTACTAGCTCAGTGGTTCTTAATACTGGCTGTGGATCACCTGGGAGATCTTTAAAAAATACTGATGCCTGGGCCTTCTTATCAAATTCTCTGCATGTGGGGCCTGAGCAGCATTATTTTTTAAAAGTCTCCAGGTAACTTTAACTTGCAGGCAGGTTGAGAACCACTAGACTAAACAAATCATTAACAGCTTATTATTTTTGCTTAGATTGTGGTTGAAGTATCCTTGAAAACAAAGGTAACCTTGAGAAATTCTGAGAAAATTATTTAGTTCTTTAAGTTCAAGTACAGCAAAGATGAAATTTGCAAAATTCAGCAGTCAAGAAAACTCTGAAATCACTCTGCAAGTTTCAATTGTTTTTTATAGTTTCTATGCATTTCTATAACATACCCAGAAGCTACTCTGATGTGTCTTTTGAAAGTCCACTGAGGGAAAACAATATCTTTTTTTCTTCAAATTGTTTATTTTTCTACATACTGTACAA
>NW_016809420.1:476360-492214 GCF_001698545.2 Rhinopithecus bieti
AGTATGGAAGCTATTATGTTGATATTTTAAGCAAAAAAAAAAAAAAGCTTTCAACTATGTATTTTGAATATCTTGCTAATTGAAGCAAAAGAAGTATATATTTTTCTCTTTCTTATATTATCTAGAAAACTACCTTGATTATGGACTCTGCAGGCATAGCAACAGCCTTCATCGGGAGAAGTAGAATTCATGATTTATTCAAGTCTGTAATGGTAATGAATCGTCAGTCTATGAGGAAAATTCAGGTCTATTCCAAGGATACTGAAAGCTTTCTTTACGTGTAGCTGTTCATCTCTGTGACATTCCTGGAGGGCGTCTTTTGATAGTTGATTATTATTTGAAGTGGCAGGAGGCAGGTAACTTCAAAAGAAGCAGCTTCTTCAACCCGAACTAATAGTCTTGGGAAGATACTTCCTGTTCAAAATACACCTAAATTTGTTGACTGTGACCATAGGAAGTTGAGGAATATTATGGGAGAATGTACATTAGGAAAGGAAAGAGAATATAGTGACAACATCTTAGAAACAGCATGAAGAATGAGTGCTATTTGTAATTAAGCAGAGATTTGCCAAAATTAAAGCTGTTGGGGAAGGGGTGACTCATACTTTCCTTAAACAAAGTAAATATATTCACCTTTCAAAACACAGAACAGTCATATGGAAAAAAAGAGATGTCTCCAAAGAACAGGGGGAGAAATTGAATAAGAAGGTAAATAAACAACTCCTGCTTCAACTCCAACAGTCCAACTTTTATTACTTCCATATAGATATCTATGTAATTTTTAATTTGACAGAATGATTTTGCTACTAAAACAAACAACAATAATAATACAGTTATGAAATTTACTTTTAGAGAGGGTCCAGTTAGAATTGCCATGTCAAACCCGAAAATTTGTACTGGCATCATGTAAAAAGACATTATCAATGATTAACACCATCCAGCATAGTATTAGTGTACAGTGTTCACCTCAAGTCATGCCTAACACATCCTTCTCCCCCTTTCTGAACTCTATACCCTTCCACCCCCCCTATTCATTTTCCCTTTCCTCTCATTCCCTCTGCAGTTGGCTTTGAAGTATGGTATTAACATCTCTGCCTTGACTTTGACCCCTCTGGGCACTCTTCTGTTTTTTATACCCACTTTGTGAGGCAAGTTTGGATAATTTGCCTTTCCCTTCATTCTAGCTCCTTGGAATCCTAGCACCTTGGTTTAATTTGGTTCCTGCCCATTCAAAAATATTGACTAGGTCAAGAACACAAATAAATGAGGCTCAGAGCTGAAGGCAAAACTACTAATGATCCTATTTGCTATATTTCAGTCTCTTATAAAAGTAGATGGAGGAAAACTACGTTTTGCTTGCCTTGGGTAACTATGAAACAAGCGAATTCAAAATATTTGTAGAAAGTCTGAAGTTGCTAATCATATTATAAATCTTATATCTAGAATGAAATTATTATGTGAGACATCATACATCTGTGGACCATTTTCATAATTGCATCTGAGTGTACATCTGTGTGTCTTAGTTGACTCGCAAAACATGGTTTTCTAATGAATTAGAAACTCTAAAATTAAAATCCCTATAAACCCACTAAAAGGCTACAAAGGGAATCACACAGCTGGAATCCACCTCACACGATTACGGTGTTCAAACCTCATCTCACCGAGATCCAGAATGAAATCTCAAAATGATAGAAAATAACATTTTAAGAGATGAAAATGGAAATTTCAGCTACAATGATTTATTCTTCTTTTTCCCATTATTCCATAATTTCACTTTGCTAATTTTCCCTAGAGGTTGTGTCACCAAATCATTTCTTGTTTGTCTTTTCTTACTCTGTCTGCTTTTCTTCTACAGTATCCTTGTGTCTATAATTATGGGCTTGCAAATATCTACTGTGCAATCATTTAACCTCTTCTTTCACAAATGAAATTGCCCATTATGTGAAAAGAAACTAATACTTTTTATTGCATTATATATTGATTTGTTGGCTGGGTTGGTAGACAGACTGAGTTGCTCCTACCTAGCTTCTAAGAGTCTTTGGCATGACCAACTTCTCTATCTTATTCATCAACTCTCCAGCTTTTCAACTCTGTTACAAAACATAGGTCAAAATTGAATAAATTTTCATGGCTAGTGGAAAAATACATAAAATAATTAATTCTTGCCTCTGTGTTTCAATTTTCCTGAGTTAAATTGGCATTTTTAGTGAAAGCACAAGTCGCAGTCAGCCTGTGGACTCTGTGACCCTGCTGTACTTTTGTTTCATTGATTTTCCACCATTTTTGTCAATGTAGTTTGATATGCATTTTTAAGTAGACCAACTTGGCCATATTTTGATAAAATTAATCTTGGTGTGGGTGAGTCAGTACGTTATTTATAATTGCTAGTATTTTGAATCCAAAATTATATTTTCATTCAATAAAGCAAGGTGTATTTATATGATCTTAAGGTGATAACAGATAAGACAACATACTTATTCTGCAAAATTTTATTAACTATTGCTGGAGACTAAAGGCAAGCTAAAAATGTTAGCACTAAATAAATATGGTAACTACTATAGACATTTAAAAATCCATAACTTTTCAGGTATTAAAATTCTATTAAAAAATTAATGTGCTATACAAAATTTAATGAAAATATTAAAATGAACTGGTCCAGATTCCTCTAGGGACCTTATTGGGCACATTATTCTAGTTTAGTTATGAACCACTAATATACATGGGGGAGAACTCTAAATCACAGCACAAAAATAATAGCTACCAATTCTTTGAGTGGTATGTACCAGACACTGTGCCAGGTGCTTTACTTACTCTTATCCTACTTTACAGTTATTTTCTTCACTTTACAGAAGAGAAAGCATAAGCTCAGAAACAAAGTAATATTCCTACAGTCAAAAATTTTTGAGGCTTTGAGAGATACAGAGACTTTTAATGCCAATTTGTATACACTTTGTCTTTGCTTCAGGGTACACAGAATGATTACATTTACTCCTTGCTGTTAGGAGAAACAAGCAGAAATGCCATGTGCCACCTTCTTCTGCTACTGCAGCAACAAGTGATATTCAAGACAATGAAGACTCCATCGATTCTGGACTGATAAGGAGCAGAGACAACCTCCTATACACACTCCCACTACTGACCCATGGTGGACAAGAAACCAAGAAACTTCATTATGTTAAGCTTCTGAGATATTACTATTTTTGCCACTGAACATTACTCTAATGTACGTGGTATATTTGTTTTTAGTGCTAACTTGTTCTAAAGCTTACAGTCTTTTGCTGGGCAGGATAACAGTTCCAGCTACTTAGTAGGCTGAAACAGGAGGATCTCTTAAGCCCAGGAGTTTGAGACAAGTCTGGGCTACATAGGGAGACCACATCTCTTAAAAATATATACAAAATAAACAAATAAAAATAAAGCTTACAATTTTTCCAACAACCTTGTGTATATTTCAAATGGATTTTGTACCCCATACCTTAGTAACCTACTCTATGTCATATAAGCCTTTCTACCTTTCAGAGTATCTTCTTGTCATTCCTTCTTAAAATGCTCCTCCCAAATCCTATTCTGTCTTTTTTACTACTTTTAATCTGAACTGTCCAATATGTGACTTTGTCCATCTATGTCCACATGCAACTATTGAGCCCTTGAAATATGGCTAGTTCAAAACTGAGATATACTGTAAGTATAATACTGCAAACTGGATTTTGAACAATGAGGACAAAAAGAATATTAAATATCATGTTCTTAAAATCAATTACATGCTAAAATAGTATGTTGGATATATTTGGTTAAATAAAACTTTATTAAAATGAATTAGCCCTGTTTCTTGTTTTTTTTTTTTTTTTGTTTGTTGTTGTTGTTGTTTGTTTTTAAGTGTGTCTGCTAAAAAAACTAAAATTACACAGGTGGCTCACATTTGTAGCTTGAGTAATATTTCCATGGAGAGCACAAAAATAGATCCTGGTGAAAGAATATATCCATCTTAAAACTTTTCTTGAAGATCTAAATCAGCTACAGTGATTTTCTTTCTTTTGTAGGGGAGGGAAAATATATTTTCTAACCCATCTGTCTATCTGAGGTTCTTAGCTCAGACCCCTATAGCAAAAGGCAGATAAATATACAAATTTCTTCAAATAAGTTTTATGAACCCAGAACCCTTCACAAGAAAATGGAGACCAGAAGAAACAGTTAAACTTGTGTATGCTTATGCCTGGATTGATGAAGAGTAGACAGTCATGGAGAAATATGATTGGACAAAGGGTATAGCAATAAACTGGGGAAATAGCAAGGCCTGTTTGTTCAGATTTTTCTGTGTGACTCCTTGTCTTGAGATAAGAATGTACCTTTCTGCTGGGTATAAGGAGGGTACCTCTTACATAAGGTCTCATAACTGGCTGGAGGGGAGAAGGGCAGGGGGAAGGTGAGAGTGACCTCCTAGCTTCTGCTATTTTTCCAAATGCCTACCTGCTATATTTCAGTGCAACATGGCCTGAACCCCATCATTCCACATCACCTTACTCCATAAATTCATTTTGCTATTTTTTCTATCACAAATAGAAAAAAACAGTCCATTTTCATACTGTTATGAAGAAATACCTGAGAATGGGTAATCTATAAAGAAAAAGAAGTTTAACGGACTCACAGTTCCACATGGCTAGGGAGGTCTCACAATCATGGTGGAATGTGAAAGAGGAGCAAAGTCACGTTTTACATGTCGGCAGGCAAGAGAGTGTGTGCAGGGGAACTGCCCTTTATAAAACCATCAGATCTCATTAGACTTATTCACTATTCACTAGCACCAGGGGAAAAACCCATCCCCATGATTCAATTACCTCCGATCAGGTCCCTCCCATGACATGTGGAGATTATGGGAGCTACAATTCAAGGTGAGATTTGGGGGGTAAACACAGTCAAACCATGTTACTATTGTGTATCATTATATTAGTGGTGTTGATCTGAAACAATTGTCCTGTCTTAATAGGTACAAAGCTTTTAAAGTTACAGAATATTTGTTATTTCTCTGCGATCTCCCTACAGTAATTTGCAGTCTACTTTGTACAGACTACACATCCTATGAACTGTTTTAACTGATTTTGGACAGTGAGGTTTCTGAGGAAGACACTGATGGCAGGCTGGTTTGATTTGTGATTGTTGTATCTATTCTGGGCTCTCACCAAATGCTCACTGGAGGAGACATTTCAGAATATAAAAAAAAGTTAAAATTCAAAACACAAAAGGCACTCAAATAAACCAGGATTTGAAAATCACCCATTTCAATTTTTCTAAACTCTTAATGAGAACCTCGTCTGGTCTTTAATTGAAGATTAACCAAAGGTCATGTAGAAAAACAAAATAGAATGTAACAAAGCAAGCTCTTCTACTATTTCATGCTTAGGTACATTGACAGTGGTCCTCATAGAAAGGGGGCTAATTTGATTTGAAGAAATATCCTAATTATCCTATGCAAGTTCTTAGACTCATCTCTAGGAATACTGAAAGACAGATGTTTTTCTCACACAAGTAAATATTCTGCCATGTTTCAAAAAAAAGTGAAAGACAATAAAAATGGTATTGGAAAGAGTGTGCTAAAGATGACCATCTGTTCTCCAGGAGATGAAAGAAAAGGAGCTTAAAATTACAGTAAGGGACAAAGTATACTACTACTACAGAGACTGCTGGAGAAGGCATTAAAGAAGTGTGCAGGGAAGCAGCAATCAACTGTGCCCTAAAGCAGACAGGAGAAGCCAAGTGTATGGCAAAGAGTTGGTCAAAGACCCTCGTGGGAAGTCAGCACACCCCTGCCTAATTCAGGATTTGCTGGGAGAGGTAGTTCAAAAGTCTTAAGACTTTACTGGATTGTCATTATCCACACACAATCTGCTTTGTGAAACTTTCTAAAGCTTTTAAAAAAACAAAAACAAACTATGTCTGTAACTTTGTGATGTGTTCTAAATGTGTGTAATTCTCTCAAAAAAATCTTTAATTAATAAATAAAATAATCCAGGATATTAATGATATGTTTACCTCTAATAAAAGAGTAATGTGCCCCACATAGAAAAAAAAATGTGTAACAGCAGCCAAAAGAGGAAAAAAATATCAGCACCTCTTAAAGAAACATGGCACAGGAAGCACACTGTTTAAACACTACTTTGCATATCTACCAGTTGTCACTTCTTTTGGGGACCAGATATAGGAAGAAAAGCTTACCCCCTCTTCTGACCTTAGCAAAGTTAATCATTCCCTCAGTTCTCCTTTGATGCGGAACCTCCAATCTTAGCCCTTTGCAAGGGTAGAGTGATAGTCAGATTTCTTATCACAAGTGCCTTTTATTCATTGCCGATAATCTCCTTGTATTACAGGAAGCACTTTTTCATTTTCTTGGTGAGGTGCTCAGGGAGCAAAATAAGGATTAAGACCATGTGTGGTACATTTTCTATCTCTAGAATCTAGTGCTGTAAGTAGCAAGCACTTGCACTTTGACACTGGAATTATTTTAAACAGACTTACTTTTACGTAATCTGCCTATTTATGTCAAATAGCCAGAAATCAGCATTGACTAGTGTTTTCCCAATATGTCCCTAAGCAAGAGAGCAATATATTGATAACTAAAATGAACTCAAGAAATTAAGTAGTGCCTAAAAACACTGGGTATTCTTCCTAGGAAAATAACATGGTGGAGTCCTATGAAAACCTGTTAACTAAAACAGAAACAGTAAGGAATAAGGCAATGACTTCAATGTGCTAACAATTCCCAGACATTTTAGACAGAAGCTTAGTACCAGTAAGAGTCATTTTACAAATTTGCTTTCTTCCTTTCCTTCCTGTAATACACAGGTTCTCTTTTAGAAAAAAGCTGGCAAAGGTTGAGTGCCCTCAACCCCTTGGGAGTCTATTCCTATGCAAATGAGAGCATTCAGACTTGGAAGAACCAATTCTCTCCAGTGAATGTCAGAAACAGCAAAGCTTCAGACTCAACTTACTGGGTGCCATACCATGCAATAAAAAAAAAAAAAAAAAGAAAGAAAAGAAATCTGTAGAAGCTGAATCATTTAAAACTAGACAGCACCAAAGTGTATGAAACTATGCTGTAAGGAACAATTTTGCTTTGCATTGGGTGGCAGGATAGATATTCATGTATCCTAGTTTTATGATTTTCTGCCATGGTAATGACAATCTAAAAATGGGATACTGCTTTCGTGGGAGTAGGAGCACTGCTGTGTCTGCTGACCTGCAGAAAAACTCCAAAACATGAAAAGCCTAGGGGGAATTCAGTGCCAGGTGGTAGTGAGGATTTCTAGTTAGGGCTCCTTTCCATTGACTGTCACGGCAGGTGAACAGCCACAGCCACTAACAGGGATCTGGAGGGCAGCAGCAGTGCAGACAGTAGAAGGTACCAGCATTCTTTTGAGAATTCCTCCTGACTTTTGAATGTACAGCTGTAGTTCACAGACATAGGCAATTTGAAAGAATTGTAAACCAAAGATAAAATTCTAAGCCCCTCAACCAATTGAATGGACCCCTCTTCTTGGGCAAGGGCATTCCAAAGTTAACCTGAAAAAACTCCTTCAGTCCACAATGGAAAGAGAAGGTCAAACACGTCTCAGTATACTCTCCTCTCTGGAATTCAGACACAACTGACTAGCATTAACATTAAAACAGAGACCTTGAGACTGACAAAACAGGCTATTTGTAGCAATAACATACCAACATGAGATCAGTAGGTCCTGAAAGAAATTGAGGTATTTTACTTCAAAATGTATTTATTTGACATATTTTGAAATGGCCCTGCAAAACTGTTTCTTGTGGGGAAAAATCTACATTCTGTAGAGAATCCCCTTCCCTTTCCAGGTCTTTCCTAAATCCAGTTAGAATTAACTAAGAATCCGGCACCTTTTTTAAGTCTGGTAAGAAACATTTACAATCTGTTCTCTGTGAAGCCTGATACCTGCAGGCTTCATCTGTATGATAAAAATCTTGGTCTCCACAACTCCTTAACCCAGATGCTCCTTTCTATGGATTCCAGGTCTTTAGATAATAACTTAACTCTTTCAAGCAGTTACCAATCAGCATGTTGCCTCTTATTTGTGGGATCTAAAATGCAAAATGGTTGAACTCATGGACATAGAGTAGAAGGATGGCTACCAGAGGCTGGGAAGTGTCATAGGAGGATGGGGGCAGAGAGGAGGTGAGGATTATTAATGGGTACCAAAAAAAATAGAAAAAATAAGACCTGCTATTGGATAGTACAACAGGGTAATTATAATCAATAATAACTAATTGTGTAATTTAAAATAACTTAAGTGGGTAACTGTATTGTTTGTAACTCAATAGATAAATGCTTGAGAAAATGAATACCCCATTTTTCGTGATGTGCTTATTTCACATTACATGCCTGTATCAGAACATATCATATACCCCATAAATATAAATACCTACTATGTGTGTGTGTGTGTATATATATATGTATACACACACACCCCCATTATGTACTCACAAAAATTGAAAATAAAAAAATAAAATAAATCAAAAAAAAATTGGTGAATCCCCCTATGACCTGGAAGCCACCTCATTCAGCTTTGTGTTGTCCCTCCTTTCTAGAATGAACCAATGTACATTTTATATGTATTGATCGATGTCTGATGTCTCTCTGAAATATATGAAATTAAGCTATAGCCTGACCACCTTGGACACATGTTCTTAGGACTCCCTGGAGCTGTGTCATGGGTCATAGTCCTCGTATCTGGTTCAGAATAAATCTCTCCAAATATTTTGCAGAATTTGACTCTTTTCATCACAGAATGGTTATCATATGCTTTTGTTGTTGCTTAACAAGTTGTAGTTTAACTTGTCCTTATTGCAATGACATTGCTTACTATGCTTATTTATGGTCAACAAGAATTTATGCTCAGCTATCCAGTTGCTGAATTTACTGGGGTCTTAGGCAGGAGATACAAATGTAGTTTCCCTCAAGGAGCTTGCAACGAAGTCATTGTTCCTTAATTGCCTTTAAAATCTTTTTTAATGGAATGAAATCCAGATTTAGAATAAGATTTACCATTTTAAAGTGTACATTTCAGTAATACGTAGTGTATTCACAACATTTTGCAGCCATATGCTCTGTTCATTCATTTCAAAAAATTTTATTACTCCACAAAAATGCCCAATATGCATTAAGTAATTTCCTTTCACCTCCTACCTCCCATTCTAGGAACCTTAATCTGCTCTCTATCTCTACAGATTTGCCCATTCTAGATATATCATATTTATAAGAAAGATTCAATACAAAATTTTCTGTTCTGGATTCTTCCACACAGCATAATGATTTTATAGCATTATAATATTATATATAGATATATGTTATATTTATATTGTGTGTGTGTGTGTGTGTGAGTGCGTGCTACAGTTTGCTCACTTATTGATGGATGTTTGTGGTGTTTCAACCTTTTGACTTGACTACAAATATTGGTATACAGGTTTCCTTGTAGACATATTTTATTTTCTTTTGGGTATATACCTAGAAATGGAATTGCAGGGTCATATGGTAACCTTATGTTTATATCCTAGAGAAACCATAAATTCCTATCTATTCCACAGTTAATGTAAAACAGAAACTCTGTGATTGCAAATAAACTTTTGGTTTTTACAAGGTAAATATAAGAATATGTGAAAATAGATTTAAGTGAAACAACTCTGGTTTCTAGTTTGGTTATCAAGGGTAATAATAATCACTAGCACCTACCTACTTTTAAAATTTTTATTATTAGTATTAGTACATATAATCTCATTTTAGCTATATATTAACTGTTGTGTATTTTGATAAGACTGATAACCACTTTAAAACTATAAAAAAGACACACATATATACTGTAAATAAATCAAGATGAGATATTAATCTATGTTTTAAAAAAGATAATACAAAATGTAACTAGGGACAAGAATCAGAAAAAAAAAAAGAAAACGAGTATGTCAGAGTTAAGTTCTAACTTATCAATAATTATCTTAATATAAATGATCTACATATGTGAATCAAAAGACACAGACCATCAGAGTGGATATAAAACATGACTTAACTATATCCCCTTCAATAAAATATCTTGAAATTAAAGGGCAAAAGTAAGTTGAAGGTAAAAGAACGAAACAAGATTTACCATGCAAATGTTACTCAAGCAAGCATGAGTGACTGGTTATATTGAAATTTAAATATGTAAACTACAGAGAAAAGAAAATTAATAGACACAGAAATGGGAATTGCATAGATAAAAGAGTAAAAGGATAAAAGGTTAAAATCATTGCATAATGATACACAATCCTAAAAAGGTACCAACCAAACACGGAGCCTTGAAATAAAATACGTGAAACAAAAACAGAATTGAAAAAAGACATGAACAAATTCACAATTATTGTTAGGAACTTCAACATGGCCACTTTTAGGAACTGATACAAGTGGTAGCTAGGTAACAAGGACATAGAAAATACACTGTTAGATCGGCATATATAGAACATTTACCCAATACCAGTAAAATTGACATTTTCCAAATGCCTATGGAATATTCACCAAGACAAACCTCAGAAAATGTAAAACAATTGAAATCAGAGTGAATTATTTTTTATAACGGAATCAAGCTAGGCATCAATAACAGAAAACAACAGAAAAGCATACATGTATTAATATTGATAAACATATATCTAAATATAGGTTAGAATTGAAGTCTTAAAGGTATGTTAAAAGTACATAGAACTAAATGAAAATAAAAGTATTGTATATCCAATATTTAAGTAATTAAGTTAACAGAAAAGAACTAATAAAGAGCAGAAATGAATAAACTTTAAAATAGAAACACAAATTTAAAATCAAAAGTTGATTCCTTAAAAAAAAAAAAAAGAGAGAAAAATAGATAAACCTACAAAAAGATAGACAAAAATACAAAGAGAGAAGAAAGAAGTTACCAAAAATCCAAAAGAAAATCAAATAGGAGACATTACTGTAGAATTGGCATCTATTAAAAAGGTAATAATGAAATACCATGAACAACTTTATGCACATAAAATTAGAAAAAGAGAATCAATTTTTTAAAATCACAAAATACCAAGTCAACCATGATACAATAATTTGCATAGTCCTATAATCACTGAAGAAATTGAATTTATAATTTAAAAGCTCTCGAAAAATGAGTCCCCAATCACAATTTCACTGAAGACATCTATAAAACTTTTAAAGATAAATTAATACCAATTTTCCACAATCTTTTCCTGAAAATAGAAGAAGAGAGAATGCTTTGCAGTTTATCAGTATTACTCTGATATGAAAACCAACCAAAGATAGTACTCTTGCTCAAAAAAAAAAAAAAAAAAAAAAAAAAAAAAAAAGAGGGAGAGAGAGGTTGAGAGAAAGAAACAAAGATAATATAAGAAGGTAAACCTTTACTTCTGACTAGTTCATTGATTTCTCCATACCCTTGATATAATTGCTCAGCAAATGTAAGTAGCTTACTGGTTGCAAAAGAGTTATGTGGACAAACCAAGACTGGTTTCTGCACTGCAGCACTGGATTGAATCTCAAACGTATTTAGGGTGTAGTCCAGTAATTATTATATATTCAAACAATTGGACTATTTAGGGGAATACTGTTTCTCTGCTGTTTGAAATCTGTCATTATATTTTTAGCCTACAAAACATAAAAGTGTTTTAGTTTTAAAAGTGTACTTACTGGGACAAAAGAGAGGATGGTATCACAACCTTCTGAGTCAAAACGTCAAAGTTTAATTTATGGAATATTGTCTTAGTCCATTCTTAGGCTGCTAATAAAGACATACCTGAGACTGTGTACTTTATATAGAAAGAAGATTTAATTGACTCACAGTTTCACATGGCTGGGCAGAACTTAAGAAACTTACAATCATGGTGGAAAGGGAAGCAAACATGTCTTTTTTGAGAGAGAACGAGAGCTGAGCGAAGTGGGAAGCCCCTTATAAAACCATCAGATCTCATGAGAACTCACTTACTATCATGAGAACATTATGGGTAAAACCAGCCCCATGATTCAATTATCTCCACCTGATCCCACCTTTGACACATGTGGATTATTACACTTCAAGATGAAATTTTGGGCCTGTAACTCCAGCACTTTGGGAGGCCTAGTTGGATAGATCACTTGAGGTCAGGAATTTGAGACTAGCCTGGCCAGCATGGTGAAATCCCGTCTCTACTAAAAATACAAAAATTAGAAAGTTGTGGTGTTGCATGCCTATAATCCCAGCTACTTGGGAGGCTGAGGCAGGAGAATCGCTTGAACCCAGAGGCAGAGGCTGCCGTGAGTGAGACTGCACCACTGCAATCCAGCCTGACTGATAGAGCAACACTCTGTCTCAAAAAAAAAAAAAAAAAAAAAAAAAAAGATGAGATTTCGGGTGGGGACATAGCCAAACCATATAAAACATGTATGTGTTGTATATTATAAGCACCTTAAAATTATATTGCAAGCTGTGACAGATGCTAATATGTCTAATTATAAACAATCCTTATAAATGGCTATAGGATAAAGGGTCTTATTAATGTTTACTTCAATGTTAACTGGACATAAACAAATTAAAATCTTCAAAATACAGTAATTTCTTTATATGATGTGAGTATGTTTTTCTTTCCCATAGATTGTGGCCAAATTAAGCTGGTAGGGCAGCTGGGATGAACAAAATGATTCTAGGACTTGGATTATTTCTAGCTTGTCACTTTGACATTCTCTGGAACATCACCCTCATCTACCGAGACAAATTTGTGTTACTGATTCATTCATCTTGTAGAAACTGAGAAGGCAAAAAGAGACTAAGTATGGAAAAAGTGATTGTATATATATAATGTGTGTGTATGTGTGTGTATATATTTTAAGTTGATGAGAGCCTACACATTTCACCCATCATTTTGTACAACTTTCCATGAGCTTGACATGATCTCATAGCCACACGTGGCCAAATGGGAAATATAATCTGTCACTGGATGCCCTACACCCAGAAACAAACAGAGATTATTATCAGCTAATATATGAAAAGTCATGATACAGGAAATAAATGTGGCTACATGAGAGCCATACGTATAAGTAAGGATTTCACTCTGGGAAACATAGAAAAAACATCTATGAAAAGATGATAGATTTAAACCCAACTAAATCATAAATTCACACCAACTAGAAGACCAAGATTATCAGAGTGCTTAAAAAATATCTAACTAAATAAAATTGATAAGAAACTCACTTAAAATATAAGGATGTAAACAGTAAAAGAATGAAAAAAGATATCAACCAATATAAAGCTGGTCTGAGCAAGTTAAGATGAGAGAAAATAGTCTGAAATGAAGTATTATTACCAGCAAAAAGAGGGAGGCAGGTGACAATGCATGAAGATGAAATGGTCAGTGCCACAGGAAGACACAACAATCTTAAATTTATATGTGTCTAAGTATGTATTTCAAAATATTTAAATCAAAATTCATAGAACGATCAGTAAATATATAAATTTTTACACCAATCCTTGGGAGATTTTAACATAAATCTTTAGCAGCTCTTAAAAGAGCACAAAAAAAAAAAAAAAATCAGTAAATATGTTGACAATTTGAATAAAATTTTAACTAAGTTGAACTGACATTTATAGAAAATATATTCAACAATTACAGAATATGAATTATTTTTAAATGTTCATAGAATATGAACCAAAAGAGAATACAGAGAGATGAGTAAGTTCTCAATAATTTTAAAGAATTGAAATTAAACAGAAAACTGTTCTAAGACAACAGTATAATTTGAACTAAACATACATTATAGAAATATAGGTAGAAAGGGCCAGATGTGGTGGCTCACATCTGTAATCCCAGCACTTTGGGAGGCCGAGGTGGGCAGATCACGAGGTCAGGAGATCGAGACCATCCTGGTCAACATGATGAAACCCCGTCTCTACCAAAGATACAAAAAATTAGCCAGGAGCAGTGGCAGGAGCCTGTAGTCCCAGCTACTCAGGAGACTGAGACAGGAGAAAGGCATGAACCTGGGAGGCGGAGCTTGCAGTAAGCCGAGATCCCGCCACTGCGCTCCAGCCTGGGCAACATAGTGAGACTCCGTCTCAAAAAAAAAGAAATATAGGTAGAAAGGGGCAACTATTCGGAAATTAAGCAACACAATTCTAATTAACCCATAAATCAATCAAGGAGTAACAATGAACATTTTTAAAAAATTTTGAATTGAATGGAATAAAATGATGTCTCTAAAGGTCAAGTGCTATGCAACTACAGGAACATTTATGGGTTTAATGCCTACATTAAAAAGGAAGAAAACTTGAAAATCAGTGAGATTTCCTTCTAAGACATCAGGAAAAACTAAGAGGCAATTAAACTCAGCTAAGATTAAAAAAAAATAATAAACATAAGAGCAAAAATCAATGTCAGACAAATAAAATAAAAGACAAATAAGTCTATCCAAGAAAATTAGAAATCAAAAAGTTATTTGGAAAGATTAATAACATTATTAACTCTAGCAAGAAAATTTAAATAAATAAATTAAAGATAAAATATAATCACTAATATTAGGAATTTAAGCAGAGAACATTTTGAATAATTTATGAAAATAAATTTAAAAGGTGATAGATTTAGACCCAACTAAATTTACATGTATGGATAAATACCTTAAAAATCTTTAACTAAAACTAACCCAAGAAGAGATAGAAAATGGAAATAGGCTTATTGTTTAAAAAATTCTTTCTATAATTTTTAAATTATTAATTTAAAACCTTTCCATAAAGAACATTTCAGAACCCCTAATGAATTTTTACAAAAATTTAAAATAGGAAATGCAACCGCTATTACGTAAATTATTTGAGAGAATACATTAAGCCAAACTTCCTAGTTTGTTTTATGAGAACAGCATAGTCCATTTGCCGACACTTGATAATGACATTACCAGAATAAATGAATAACAAAATACAAAATCCTTTAGTAAAATATTAACAAGCAGAATCAAACAATAAAGAGATATTACAACAAAGTGGTGTATATTCCAATAATACCAGTTGACTTCACATTTAAAATTTTTAAATTATATGCATTAAAAAAATATGTATTCTACATTAAAAGAAAAGAGAAAAATATCATGACTATTTTAATGCAGGCAGATAACTCATTTTATAAAACTCAAACTTAATTCTTATAAAAATTAACACACTCTAGAAGTAGAAGAAGACATCCTCAATTTTATAAAGGGTATCATAAAAAATGGTACTAAATATACACCAAATGTTGAATATTGAACATTTTCTTTCTGAGATTTTCCCAATGAGCAAGACAAGGATGTCCCTTGTATAATCATTCTTATTCAAATTGTACAAGTGGGGTTAACATTAAAATAAGAAAAAAAAACAATAAAATTATAAATACTGGAAATGAAGAACTAAAAATGTTTTTATTTTAAAAAAGCAAAAGGGTGTACGTGGAAAATCAGGAAAATCCATAAATAAACTATAAGAATTAATAACTGTGAATTTAGAAAATGTGTTGAGTAACTAGACAATGGTGTTATAAATATTAAGAACAAACATGTATAAAAGGGAATTTAAAATATTTTTCTAATTACATAGAAAGGTAACCTAAGTAGGAAGAAACCTAACAAAAGATGAGAAAGACTTTTATAATGAAAATTATAAAACATAGCTGAAATTTTCCAAAAGCGAGACTTAAGTCAATGAAGAGCTATACCAAATTCATGAAAGTGGAGATTCAGTATTATCAAGGTTTCATTTCTTCCCAAATTAAAACATACATTTAATGCAATGACAATAAAAAAAAATACCCAACAGGTTTTTTTTTTTTTTTTTTTT
>NW_016809420.1:492535-499807 GCF_001698545.2 Rhinopithecus bieti
ATAGTCCTTTCTATAAAATTATTACCTACATTAAATATATGTATTAAATTTTAAAATAATGTACTTTCTCTTCAACATTGTACCACACTAAAAAATTAATTAGAAATTGACCTTTGAACTAAATATGAAAAACAGAATATATATGTGTGTACATATTCTCTCTATATATTTACCACATAGGCACATAAAGATATACACACATATAATCTATATATTCAATATATATCAATATATAGAATGCACATGTGTTTGTATGCACAATTCTCCATATGTTTTGTATTTTTAGGTCAAATATTCTACTTTTTTATTATTGATTTGTGAGAGTTATTTATATATTCTGGATAGATACATAAATTTGAATATTCTATAGAACTTGAATATTTGTATCTAAAACATACAAAGAAGTCTTAGGTAATAATTTAAACAGACATTCCACAAGAGTATCCTATTTTATTCAGTAGATGAATAAGCACATTCCTGTTCAAATTTATTACACATCAGATAAATGAAAATTCAAAGCACAATATGATACAACTACAATAGCACCAGAATAGCTAAAAATAAGACTGTCAATAGATGTACAACAACTGCAATAGTCAGAAACTGATAGCACAAATACAAATTGCTAAAACCAAGTATTCCTTATGACTTAGCAATTTCACTCTTGATAATACATCCAAGAGAAATAACTGCATATGTCTTATCTTTTGCTGTGCGTGCAATTGCAAGAATGTACAAGAAAGTTAATTTATTCATAAAAGTTTCATACTCAAAGAATTCCAAACTTTTATGGAAAAGATCAAGGTTAAATAGATCATATTATATTCATAACAAACAATGAAACAAATTTTCTGTTTACTTTTGTTTTGAATTTTATGAAATGCTTTTCTGCATTTACGGAAATCATCACATGATTTTTTTTCCTATGTTACTTGAATGTGGTGAATATTTTAAAAAATGTTGAATGTTAATACAGCTTTGTATGCATGGTATAAATGTCATCGTATTATGATGCATTCTTTCTGTTGGGTTCAATTTGCTTAAGTTTTATATGCAATTGCATTGACGAATATTACAGATGCTATGCTGAGCAGAATTTAGATACAACATATTTAATGCTGCATAACCCTGTTTATGCAAAGTTTAAGAACAAGTCAAAATAATCAATTGCAACAGAGGTCAGAACAACATTTGCCTCTGAGAGAGGGGTTAAAGGAACATTTTGAGGATACTGGAATAAATTCTATCTTTATATGAGTCATGATTGCATAGCTGTACAATTTGTAAAAAGTTATTGGGCTCTCACTGCACTTTGGGTATTTTACCTAGTAACTGTGGGGCAGAAAGAATTAATCAGCATGCCTGTGTTTCTCAGAACCTGCACATTCCCAAGAAAGGCCTGTCTTCAGGAAGGGCCCTTGGTGTACTTTTGGGAAATGACTTCTGAGCCCTAGGAATATTGTGCTTGGTAAGACAGTTTTTATATGCCTGAGGCTTTAGGCAATGCTGTACCAGCTTGATCAAATAAGTTTACCTAACAATGTAATTTCTGGTTAATGTCTATGGGGATAGAGGCTGAGTGGCTGGAGTCTGAGAACAAAGGTCAGTTTGGAGGGTGTGGCATGTCTATGAGACTGACCCTCAGTAAAACCCCTGGGCAGCAAGGCTTGGTTGAGCCGCCCTGTTTGATAACACTTTGCGTGTATCGTCAGATATAATTTTGGGGAGCAATAATAGCATTCTCACACGACTCCACTGACTGGGAACACCTGGAAGCTCATGCCCATTTTCTCCTGGACTTTGCCCATGTGCATTTTTCCCCTTGCTGATTTTGGTCTGTGTCCTTCTGCTGTAATAAATTGTAACTGTAAGTATAACAGCTTCCTCCGAGTTCTTTCTGTGTATCTTTCTAGTATATCACTGAAGTTGAATGTGATCTTGGAGACCCTAATACAATTGTCATATTTCACTAAAATGATGAAAAAGAAAGAAAGAGAGAAAAGAAAGAAAGAGAAAGAAAGAAAGAAAGAAAGAAAGAAAGAAAGAAAGAAAGAAAGAAAATAGTTTTAGAAGAATAAGTTAGAAAATGAAGAAGGAATCTGAGTGCCATAGTACATGCCTGTAATCCCAGCTACTGGGGTGCTGAGGCCAGAGGATCACCTGAGCCAGGAGTTCCAGGTCAGCCTGGGCAACATAGTTAGACCCTGTCTCCAAAAAAAAAAAAGAAAAAAGAAAGAAGAAAGAAAGGAGGGAAGGAGGGAAGGAGGGAAGGAGGGAAGGAGGGAAGGAAGGAAGGAAAGAAGGAAGGAAGGAAGGAAGGGGAAGTAGGGAGGGAGGGAGGGAAGGAAGGAGGGAGGGGGGAAGGAACGAAAGAAGAGAAAGAGGGAGGGAGGAGAAAGAGCTATATATTTAACTAGTATATGTATTTAGTTAGTGTTCATAAAGCACTGTTAATGCAGAACAGAAAAAGATCTGTAGATCCCATAATTATTATTGGTCTAATCATAAAGCTGGTGACAAGGAAGAATATGATTAATGTGCTTAACTGATTTAGAAAGAAAGAAATGACTCCTAAAGGACAAAAGATAGCAGCAGTTATGATTAAAGAGATTGGCTTAGAGTTTATTTTAGTTAGCTATTTATTTCTAGAAGGCCTACTTTGTTCTTACCAGGAATAGACAGGGATTGATTATAGGACACACACACACAAACACACACAGAGGTCATAGCTACAAAAATCTACTCATAATCGAGTTCTACAGTTTGCCCTGTGGAACCCACTTACAGGAAAAAATGGCCCTTCTTATCCATGAAGTTCACATTCTGAAAATGCTATGTTTGCCTTTTTTCTTTCTTTTCTTTTATTATTTATTTATTTACTTATTTATTTATTTATTTAGATATAGGATCCCTCTCTGTCTCTCAGGCCAGAGTGCGGAGTGCAGTGGTGTGATCACAACTTACTACAGCCAGAAACTCCTGGGTTCAAATGATGCTCCCACCTTAGCCTTCCAAGTAACTGGGACTACAACACACACCATGATGTCTGGACAATTTTTACTTTTTTCCTAATATTTATTTCAACAGTTTTTGGAGTACAAGTGGTTTCTGGTTACATGGATCAATTGCATAGTGGTGAAGTCTGAGATATTAGTGTTCCTATCACCCAAGCAGTGTACATTGTACCCAATATGTAGTTTTTTATCCTTCATCTTCCTCACGCCCTCTCCCTTCAGAGTCTCCAAATCCCATTAAATCATCCTGTATGCCTTTGCTTACCCATGGCTTAGTTTCTACTTGTAAATGAGAACATACAGTATTTGGTTTTCCATTCCTGAGTTACTTCACTTAGAATAATGGCCTGCAGCTTCATCCAAGTTGATGCAGTATTTCACATTATTTCAATCTTTTTAATAGCTGAGTAGTAGTATTTCATAATGTGTGTGTATGTATGTGTGTATATATATATATGTCTATATATGTGTGTGTGTATATATATGTGTGTGTATATATATGTGTGTGTATATATGTGTGTGTGGGTATATCACATTTTCTTTATCCACTTGTTTTTTGATGAGCATTTAGGTTGGTTGTATATCTATGCAATTGTAAATTGTGCTGCTATAAACATATGTGTGCAGGCGTCTCTTTGATATAATGACTTCTTTTCCTTTGGGTAGATAGCCAGTAGTGAAATTGCTGAATTGAGTGGTAGGTCAATTTTTAGTGCTTTAGGAAATCTCCATACTGTTTTCCATACAGGTTGTACAAATTTACATTCTCACCAGCAGTGTATTTGTGTTCCCTTTTCACCACATCCATGCCTACATCTATTGTTTTTATATCATTATCTTTTTAATAATGGCCATTCTTGCACAGGTAAGGTGGTATCTCATTGTGGTTTTAATTTGTATGTCCCTGATGACTAGCAATGTTGAGTATTATTTTTCATATGTTAGTTGGTCATCTGTATATCTTCTTTTGAAAAATGTATATTCATGTCATTTGCCCTCATTTTGATGGAATTTTTTTTATTTTTTCACTGATTCGAGTTCCTTGTAGATTCTGGATGTATGTCCTTTGTTGAATGCATAGTTTGAAAATACTTTCTTCCTCTCTGGGGGTTTTGTGTTTACTCTGTTAATTATTTATTTTGTTGTACAGAAGCTTTTTAGCTTAATTAATTCTCATTTATTTATATTTATTTTGTTTCATTTGCTTTTGGGGTCCTAATCATGAATACATTTCCTAGGCAATGTTCAGATGACTTTTTCTGGGTTTTCTTCTAGAATTTTTAAAGTTTCAGGTCTTAGATTTGAGTCTTTGAGCTACCTTGAAGTGGTTTTTGTATAACGTTTATTCCAGTTTTATTCTTCTTCATGTGGCTTGCCAGTTTTCCCAGCACCATTTATTAAGTAGGGTGTCCTTTCCCCAGTTTATGTTTTTGTATGTTTTGTCAAAGATCGGTTGGCTGTAAGTATTTGGGATTTATTTATTGGCTCTCTATTCTGTTCCATTGGTTTATGTGTCTGTTTTGTGCCAGTACCATGCTGTTTTGGTTTCTGTAGCCTTGTAGTATAGTTTGAAGTGAAGTAACATGATGCCTCCAGATTTGTTCTTTTTGCTTAGTCTTGCTTTGGCTATGTGGGCTCTTTTTTTGTTTCACATGAATTTTAGAATTGTATTTTCTAATTCTGTAAAAAATGATGTTGGTATTTAGATGGGAATTGCATTGAATCTGTAGATTAATTTGGCAGTGTGTTCATTTTCATGAGGTTAATTTTTCCAATCCATGAGCATGAGCTGTGTTTCCATTTGTTTGTGCTATGTATAACTTTTTTCAAACCATGTGATAATCTCAATAGATGTAGAAAAGCATTCAATAAAATCAGCATCTTTTATTATAAAAAACCCTCAACAAACTAGGCATAGAAGGGACATACCTCAAAATAATAAAAGCTGTATATGACTAACCCACAGCAAACATCATACTGAATGAGCAAATGCTGGAAGCATTTCCCCTGAGAACTGAAACAAGACAAGGATACTCACTTTCACCACATCTATTAACATAGCACTGGAAGTCCTATCCAGAGGAATCAGGCAAGAGAAAGAAATAAAGGGCATCCAAATTGGAAAAGAGAAATTCATCCTACCCCTGTGTGCCAATAATATAATCCTATACCTAGAAAACCCTGAGTACTCCTCCAAAATACTCCAAGATTAGATAAACTAATTCACTAAAGTCTTAGGCTACAAAGTCAATCTGCACAAATCAATATAGCACTGCTATACACCAAAACAACCAAGCTATAAATCAAATCAAGAACTCAATTCATTTTACAATAGCAGTAAAAAAATAAAATAAAATACCTAGCAATTTACCTAACCAAGGAAGTGAAAGATCTCTACAAGAAGAATGTTTAAATGTGTTTTGTAGAGACTGGTCATACTAGGTTGTTGCTCAGCTGGTTTAGAACTCCTAGCCTTAAGCGATCCAGATCCTCTGGTCTTGGTCTCCCGAAGTCCTAGGGTTATAGACGTGAGCCACCACACCTGCTCAGAAAATACTATATTTTTGATCCAATATTTGGTTGCAGATACAGAACTCCATATGGTCGGCCAACTGTATCTATGGGAAAAAAAAATCTATGAATAAGTGAGCCCGTGCAGTTCCAACCCATCGTTGAAGGGTCAGCTAAATATAGTTGGACAAATAGACATACAAATGCATAGGACTATAATTTAAATATTAAAAACTATGGAGACACAGAGAAGATGCATATATTTCTACCAAAAAAGCACAAAGGTTACCCAAATAATAGGTGATGATCCATGTGCATTGGTTCTGTTTGTCTCTTGAAAACTTATCAGTGAGCTGGAAGAGTCCTAGGAATGAGATTTCATTCATTATTAGTGATTGAACTGTCAACAAGGAAAGTAAACACACAGTGGCTTCATACAGCATCTTTCTGGCATAAACATCTGATGTTTATGGTGGTGGCAATTTAGATATTTTAAAGAGGACAGAATTAGCAGAGATAAGCGATATTGAAAATTTCATATCAGTACGGTAGAGAAGGCATTTCAATAGCTTTCATTATACCTCATTCAGATATGAGAGTGTTGTGGGGCAAAATATTGTTATACAACACAATTTGAGATACTAATATGCTTGTTTACAAATAAAAATGCAGATACACGAAGTCAGAGCAAAACAAACACTATATATATTTTTATATATATATAATGAAACAATCTTTCTAACATCACCTTATTTCACTATTTTCTAGAACTTTACCAGGTAGCGGCAACATAAAATTAAACAAGATAGACATGGCCCCTCCCTTCACAAAGCTTACACACAATGGATGAGACAGAAGACTTAAAAAGCAATTTTAATTCATTGTATGTTATTGCATTAGAAGTGCCTTGACATGCATAGACTGGGAATAATTACAACTATTACTAAAACATGTAGCAGTAAAAGAAGGCAATTATCAAAACTAACATAAATGGGATGTAAGTCCCTGGGAAATTCTTCAGAAGACTAAACACTAAAAATGGGGCTTATTCTATGATTATGTTCAATTTTTTTATTTCATCCATATGCTTTATATATATTTTAAAGCAGGAAGGTCAGCAAGCCTTCCCTGGAGAGTTCTGGCTAAGCTCTATTTGCACTATCATCAGAGAGATACTGCTGTCATGCAGATGGCCCCCTGGTCTGGGCAGCTTGATGAAAGTGCCTTTGTGTACTAATTAACAAGCGAACAACTGTGCCAGTTGCTTTGATACATTTGAAACCTTCTGTTCTCAGACTTTTGATGAGGTGTTTATTCAGAAGCAATACCTGACTGCTTAATGGCCCCAACATACCACTCCTAAAGGGCAGAGTTATAGTGAGATTGACAAAGATTCTTCTGTACGAAGGAAGATCATCAAGAAGCGTAAGCCACACCATATTCAGGTAGTCCACTTTAGATCTCATTGATGGAAGAATAAAGTCTATGACTATAAAGTGCAAATATTTCTTGGTAGTAACTCGATATATCCAGAGCTCACAGTTCAGTAATGAGCTGCCACACTAAGTTGTTCTTTGATTCTGGGAGTTCCCAAATCTGTAGCAGTGTTTAAAAAAGCAAGGTTTCCAGGATCTTTACTCAACTCTTAAAAAAATTAGCGGTAAAGTAGATGCTGGCACAGAGAGTAAATTAGAACATCAAATGATACCAGAATAATAATTTTTTTTTTTTTTTTTTTTTTTTTTTT